>NC_046159.1:48104933-48359933 GCF_011064425.1 Rattus rattus
GCTGTATATACATTTTATATTTAGGGTCAAAGTCGTAATTGCTTTTTAGAATACAAATTATAACTGTCTTGCAAATGTTCCTGAATAAAGGACATTCCCTGACAACCAAATGGAACTTAGCTTTTCACCTCATTAAGCCAAAAGGCAGAGACATTGGACATGGATATTTTGGGGAGAATAAAAAATGCTCTCTTATTATTGTTATCAAAGTTATATTTTTTAAAAAAAAATAATCTTAAATCCAAATTGTATTTTGGCCTAAATTTCATGAGAGTCCTGTTAGTAGAATTTGAAGCACATTCATTTTTATTCTCTCTCTCTCTCTCTCTCTCTCTCTCTCTCTCTCTCTCTCTCTCTCTCTAATGAGAAAGGATTGAGTAACTCGGGTCCATGAATTTTTATTTTTAAGATTTTAGGCAGTGATTCAGCCCTCTGATTACCAGAGTTCCTGCATATGTTAGAACTGATTGAAATTTCACTGTGTTAGCCTTTTCCCTGTTGGAAAGTCTAATAAATACTGAAAGGACCACGAGACAGGCACACTCAGCATGGGGCCAGAATCTTCCAGGGCCCAGGGAGTGAAACCCTTGACAATCAGGGCAGTGGGCAGAGTTGCCCGGAGTCACTGTGTGTCTCTGCCAGGTACAGAGTCTGTGCGTGTGGGTTCCGGTTTCACACGCCTGCACGGGCTCTTCATTCTCTCGCCATTCTTCTTCTCACACACACACGACACACTGTCAGTGTAAGGGCATGGTATTCTTGTGGCCAAACGATTCTTTTTAGACCCTTAGAAAAGTTGGAAGCACCCAGAAGGCCCCACCTTGGATCCACCCACTGACATGGTCTTGAAACTCTACCCTGACTTAATCTCTGCCTTCAAATTTATGAGTCAATGGCTCCCTCCAGATTCCCGGCACAGCATTTCCCTGTGGTGATAACCGTGTGTCCAGTTCTGTGGGGGTGATGGTGGTGCGAACAGGTGGGAGACGTGTGTGAGATCCAGCCACCCCCTCCTACACCGGTGTCCCCGCACAACAAGACCCATTGTACATAAACAACATCCTGGTAACTTGTATTTTTCATTTCTGTTTCTCCATTTCACTTACCGGTTTTCTATGTATTGTTGCAGACATCTCAACAGTGAGCATGCGCTGGACGATAGAAGCACAGCTCAATGTAGAGTACAAATGCAGGTTGTACAGCAGTTAGAGCTACAGGTAAAGCCACGTTTATTTCTAATATTACTTCAGTATTCCTCAGCTCCTACCTCTCTGCAGCGTTCTGTAATGACTTCCTGTGTGCTCCTTCTCTGACGCAAACCCCACAGCCCGTTGTCTGTTTGATCTCATTATTGTATCCTGTTTTTTTAAATTATTATCTGGGGAAGCTTGGCCTCAGCGCACTCCTTGGGCCTGGCGCTCACACCTCTCTGGGCTCTAAGCAGCGTTGCGTGTGCTGCCAAGTGTGACTTGTCAGCCTGAGCCTTTCTTCCCTCCTTCTGTCTCTTCTTCCGTCTTCTTCTCCTCTCTCCCTTTCCTCTCGTCTCCCTCTCATTCTCTCTCTCAGTCTCTCTCTCTCTCTCTCTCTCTCTCTCTCTCTCTCGCTTTCTCTGCCATCCCTTGTCCGTCCCACTTTCCGGTCATCTGTTGTTGCCAGAAGTTGCTAATGATGTAGAGGTGGAGCTGGGGGGTGTGAGACTGAGGGAACATGACCGGGAGCGGACAGAAGATGAGTGTGTGAGGTCAGGATGGATGAGGGAACGCATAGACGTGTGTTCCTGAGCCACGTGGGAGCGATCTGAGCAGTCCGTCCCTGTTTGGCTTTGGTTCCTTTTCTCTCTCTCCTATCTGTCCCTGAGAGTAATATATTACCCTGGGTTCCCTATATATTTTAAGTTCATAAACACCTATTAATGTATGATGCATATGATGTATGTATGTTTGCCGTATCTGCAACACGGTTTTTGGAAATGTTCTGGGCTACGTTGAATTGTATTTTATGACTGGAGATTAAACTTGTGCAGTTTTCCTGGAGCTGGGGACATTTTTCATGTATGTTGGACTTGTAGGTAGAACTTGCGGATGCACCTCCATATTTTAACAGTAATCCCCCCCCCTTTTGGTGTAATTAATTGAAAATTAGTTTCTGAAAGTAAAAATTGGGTCAGAAATGGAGATTATGAAAATGTAGAGTTGCAAAAGCCTGACCCTGCAAACCCCATTTATGCAACCGAGTTCCAGGACGCTTTTGAGTGGTTGATGACTCAGGACGCTTCTTCCCCGAGCTGGTCCAGTGTAGGCAAGAGGTTAGCCGGCGAGGGGAAATTAAAACAATGTTGTACATTATATTGGTACCAGCCATGGAAAAGCCTATTTTGTATGCAAGGCAGCAGTGCCGAGATATATGGAGAGCCCTAGGCTAAGTACAGAAGATAATTACATTTGGAGTTTTACTGAGTTAAGTCATTTACAGCTTCAAATAGTTGCAGAGAAAAATCAGCCCAAACACACTTAAACTTTTTGTTGTGACTTTTCAGGACAGAAAGGATTTAAAAAAAAAAATAGCTGTCTTATATGAGAAACTACAATTCTGTTAGAATACTTTTTTCTCATGAGCTATTTTCTTGGGCTTGTTAATATTTTCCATTCAGACAGCAAATATAAACTTAACGAAAATAGTGAGATGTTTGTACAGGCTTAGAACACACCACAAAGCCAGTTTTCAGAAGCGTATTTAACTCGAGCATATCTGTAGGGAAGAAAAGCAGGTAGGATTACCCCACTCCCCACATCCATTTAAAAGTCAGACTTTGCAAACATGGATTCCACTGAATAGATACCTTACGGCCCGAATGTCCATATGTTCATTGGTGGTAGTATTTTCAAAATGCTGGATATCTCTAGATTGATTTAAACGCTATGAGGTTACATTCCTATGACAGGCATAAATAAGTTGTTGGAGCCGTCACAGTTTGCCCAGGTAGGTCCTCCTGTCTGTGTGGTGATCGTGGGCCACTGTAGTTATTAGGGAAGTGGGAATACACCTTATCAGTGAGTACACGCTCAGCACAGAGGAGGGTGGGAGAATGGGCAGCGTGAGCCCATCAGTCAGCCAGGCTGTTATCTCCTGGCAGCTCCTCTGATGATTTTGGGTGGGCACAGCATAGGACTAGAAACAGATTAAGAGGAATGCAGGACTGTTTGCAGGTTTCATGAGCTCTGAGATTGCAGCCTTCAGCTTTGATCAACTCAAAGGCAGGCTTTCCATTGGGTAGAAGACACATAGCTGATCTGGCTGGAGGTCAGCCAGGTTGTCTAGCTAGCTACCTGGGACCTCACAGTGTTTTGACTGAGAGTTGCTCTCAGGGAGAAGAGACATGGTGGACATGACAGTCCTGCGGGTCCCTTTTCTTCTTAGTTTGAGAATGCTGATATAAGAGGTACATGTGATACTTGGAATTAGCACGCTGTCGACATCAAGTGTGACCTCATACTCAGACTATGAGAGAGGGGCTAAGTGGTCGAGGGTGAGAGACCTTCCAGGAGAGGTGGAAATCACGTTTTATTGTTTATGCGTTGCATTACACTGAGACACAGACCGGCCAAAGCCCTTTCACTGACACCGTGTAATGGTTTATACTCCACGGGAGCTGCACCGGAAGCCGACAACATTTACTACATGGCCGCTATAGAAGTTTGCCAAACAACCACTGGTCAGAGGGATGAGAATTATCTTTCTTTCTATTAGTCACTCATCTCCTAGGCATCCCTGACCGTCTACAGTTCTGCCTACCCCTCCATATGCCTCCTCAGCCATAACGTGTCAAACCTCCAGTTCCACATCAGTCGGAGCACTGTTCCAGCAGCATCACAGGACAAGCGCTTGCCCACCTTTGACTGAGGGATACTGGGTGGCTTATTCATGTCCTTACAGAGCGCAGCCCTCTTTGGAGGCTCTGTGAAGGACGGTAATGGTTAGAAGTGGGCAGAGCTGCCCTCCTTTTTCTTATATTCTACAAGGGAAATTGAACAATAAAATAGATGACAAGTGGGAGGCTAGACAGTGGCTGAGCAGTTAAGAGCTCTTAATGGCTCCTGCAAAGGACGAAGATTCCCAGTATCCACGTGACAGCTCACAACTGTCTGGAACTCCAGTTGCAGGGGATCTGACACATCCCTCTAGCCTTGCAGGCACCTGCACGTACACGGTGTACAGAAACTCACACGCCACATACACATATACATAAATTATAGATAAAACAAATAAATCTTCCAAAACCATGAATGAGCTGGGCTAGTGGTGCATAACTTTAATGTCGTACTCAGGAGGCAAAAGCAGCTGGATGTCCAGGAGTTCAAAGCCAGCCTGCTTTACATAGAGAGTTCCAGGCTAGCCAGGGCTAGGTGGCAATACCCTGTCTCAAATAAAAAGCAAGCAAACGACGACGAAATACCTCACAGAAACCAAGCAGGACTGCCATTGGCTAGCTCGTGGACCTGGGCTCTTCATAGCAGTAGGAGTTTACTCAAAGGAGTGTTCCAGGGCTAGAAAGGGACCAGCCAAAACTGGATTAGTTATTACCGGATCAGACAATCAAAATCTGCGAATAGTTCCTAGTCTGACTTGTTTCTGTGGTGCTGGGGATTGAATCCAGTCAGCTAGTCAACTGTTCTACCACTGGGCTGCACTCCCTGCTTGAGTTTGCCCTAGGAATTCACAGCTCTCCTGCAGACTAGGTGAAGGAGAGTAACTTTGGGAGCTTTGGGGACACCGAGCAAATGTGCTTAAAGCTGGATTCCTTATCTGCTACCTACCTACCTTCCTACCTACCTACCTACCTACATACATACATATATATTTCAGTATTTCTACTGAATATTTTTTGTTTTATTTTTATGTCGGCATTGCATAAATCTATGTTGTAAATTACCATTATTCTTTCCCATTTTTGATTCAAGGGACAAGTTGTCACTATAAAGCCTGAGGTGGCCTTGAACACACTGCCTCAATCCCTTGAGTATTGGGATTACAAGCATGCCTTACCATGCTCAGCCTGAGAATGTCCACTTTACATACCCAACTATAGATCACGATGCCCATAAAACCAGAGCAGTGGGGGCAGGCAGGGACCTGTAAGAATACTTGGGGGAGACAGACTTGGATGCAGACAGCCTCTCTGTTGCTGTTCCCTGTATGCGTGATCTCCCATTCTCAACCACAGGCTGGGGCAGCACCTAATCTAGGAGAGAGATCCTGCACAGCACTGGCCCAAGGAATTGCTTACTTTTGCTTAAGGCATTTCTTTCCCAGTCCAGGGAATTCCTGAATGAACATCTTAGTTTCTCAGAGTTAATTATAAAATTGCCAGTTATTAAGGTGTAAACTTGAGAAATATTTGTAGCACCGTGGCAGAGGACACTAAAACGGTTCAAACAATTCCAAAAAAATGATTCTGTATTTCCATAGCCTGCTGCCTAGCTTACTGCTTTGTGTTAGGAAGGGGTAGAGGCCATTCCTTTGCCCCTATTTTACATGGGCTCCTACGGGATCTTAGCATGTGCATACATGACAGTTCCTGTCTAAGCCAGAGGATAATAAAGGATATAACTAGGTGGATGAGTCAAATCCAAGCATCTGAAGCTGGCAGAGGCCACTTGAGTGCTGTCCTATGTGCCCGCAGTACCCTTGGTACATATTGTCACCCAGAACACAAGATCCTTGGGTCTCTGCTCCAGCACTCGCAGCTCCTGAAGAAATGAACCACTGTTAGCCTGGAGAGGTAATGGCTGCAGATGTTTCCCTCCTCGGGGCTGTTACTGTAGTCTCCACTCCAAGCTTTGGAAGCTCTCCTACCAGCACTGGACATGAGAGCTTCCCTATATCCATGTAGGTAAAGTATGACTGGATTCACAAAGCCCATGTATCTGCCAACATATCAGTTACCAAGCAAGGGAGGTGTGCATCTTTGAATGTATACTGAATGTTTTCTTAGCAGTGAAGAAAAGGGCTGGTCAGTTCCATTCCCAGTTTGTCCTTGAACTGGTCTTCTTGAGAGGAAAAGAGAGTCAGAATACCTTGGAGCTGAAGTTATGTGACTTTTCAGTATTTCTTTCTTTGTTTCACTATTTGGAAGCCAGTTAGAACGTCCTCCCAAGGGAGTAGATAGGGGTCAACCCTAGCTATTACTTAGGAGCCAGACGTCGTGAACCCCGGGAGGCCCTCTGAGGAAATGTAGACGTGTCATGGCAAGAGAACATGGACCACAGAAGTCATGTGGGTCAAGGCCTCTTTGTTAAGTTCAGATGGAAACATTTTTTATTATTCCATTTGTTAATTGTTTTCTCTGGATGAATTTTTCTGAAATGATATATAAAAACGTGAGATGGACTTGCCGAGGTCGAAATTTTGGTCTTAACTGGGCCGTCAAATGAACAGCTTTCCCTCCATCTGCTCCTGCCAGGTCTGAGGGGCCCAGGTGCAGGGGCTGGGGAAGTGTTGGAAGTAAGGCTAGCCTACCGTACCGTGTAGCACAGGCAGGGGAGTCAGGAAACACAGGATGCCTCTGGGAGGCCCTGGTGCCCACCGGCTACCAGGTGTCAACTGAGTGTGCACATTCACATTATTTTAGCTGGTGGACCTAGCTGGTGACATGCGTAGCAGTGTGTTCAGCCTGTAAGCTGCGGATGAGCTAACACACACACAAAGATGTACAGTGCACAGGACATAATCCCACCTCGGGAGAAGGAAATACTGAAAATCAAAGACATGAGGAAGCCCAACAGTGTTGGCCTACAAAGACAAGAGGGGCATGGGCACGTCTTCTTGAGCATGTAGACTGTTTTTGTCATGAGACACAGCTGCGTTAACCACTTCTCATCCTCTTCAGTAGGTTATGTTTTTTGAAATTAAAAAAAAAAAAGGTCTGGAGATGATGTCATTGTGTGTCACAGGGATGTGTTCCTGGACAGGCTTCCCCCAGCCCCTCAAATCCACTGATAGTGAAACAGTCGAGGGCTGGGGATGCAGCTCAGTTAGTGGACTGTTAGATTCATATGCATTGTGCCTTGGTTCCATCCTAACACACACACACACACACACACACACACACACACACACACACACACACACACACAAACACACAGAGTGCGAAACGGGCAGGAGGAAAAGGAGGACTCCTTTTAACGGATGGGCATAGAAGAGTGTGTTAGTAAGTAGATTCCATGCTCCTGTCACTACTTCCCTTGTACTGAAGTGCTGGATGGAAACGAGCAAGGGGCCCCTGCAGTCTAACAGTAGGAAAGGAAGTCTAGCCTGCGTCCAGTACCACAGCAGGCACTTTTAGGTGCCCTGCACCAGACAGTGGCAGAGGCTGTTGGCAGAAAAGTCCCAGGTCAAGGCAACCACCTGAGAATGTGGCCACATTGTATAGAGGAGACAGGAGATTCTAAGAATACAGTTATTTTTTAAAAATTGGTCTAGCAGATCAACACCAGAGTGTCCAGCCATCCCAGCCTGCCCTACTATGTTTTGAGGAGAACCTAGGATTTCCAGTTTAAAAGATGGGGCAATCCCAACCGAGACAGGATAAGCTCCCCAGCCTGCTACTGTGGGAGGCATCATCCACTCTGCTGTGTCCGGCTTATAAGTAGCTTGGAGGGGCTGGAACAGCTCTCGGGTGGCTGTTGGCCCTCTCACCTAAGTTGCTGTCCCCGAGGCTTTGTACCCACAGCTTATCGAGCCCCCTTCCCCTTGTTAAGAACTCTTGCCCACTTCCCCTTATTCTCGCTTATTTTCATGTGAGGAATGGAAATTGTTTATGTAAGGAGTGGAAATCAGTCTGTGGGTTGGATCTACTGGGCATGCTTACTGTGATGTTTCTCTATGGTTTGCCAAGGGTAGCATTCTGCCTGTGGGGCTCTTAGCCATCACTGGCATCTGAGAGTCAAAGCTACCATGTTCATTTCCCACCCATGAACAAAGGATACTGACATTGCTTAGTGTAGTGCTTCTCAACCTTTCTCGTGCTGCAGCCATTGAATACGCCTTGTCATGTTGCCATTGAATACACCTTGTCATGTTGCAGTGACCACCCCCAACTATAAAATCATTTTCTGTTGCACCTCATAGCTGTAATTTTGCTACTGTTGTGAATCACAGTGTAAATATCTGCTTTGTAAAAGGGGTCACTACCCACAGCTTAGAACCACTGGCTTAGAACATTTCAATAATCTGTTTCAGGCAAGGTAGGAAAATCCCAACTCCTCACCACAGCCCGGTTACCATTTTGTTGATGGTGCTGCCTACAGTATTGCCCCAAGTCTCTTTCCTTTCCCAAAGGGATCCGCACTTACCCTCCTAGGACCAGTTGCTAGATTTAACATCTGGTCTGTGATGTTCTGTTTATGCTCCTTGCCTGTCTTCGAGAGCTCCCTCCCATGGGACCCTGCCCAGGGATTCTGGAACCGGTGGGAAGTTTGGTAACTTGTCCACACTGGGAACTGTAAGCTGTATGGAAATGTCAGCAGAGAGAAGTCTTGTACAGGTTTCAGTAGCAGGGGGAGACATTAATCCCAACACAAATTAATTACAGTATGGGCTTTGCATGTGATTACCCACCATTAGCGGAGCTATTTGTAACCACACCAGCTTCCTAGACTTTAGCAAATATATTATCTGTAATGTGTCCCCCTTTGGCCCTTTCTAACCCCATTTGTGGCCATGCTCGGGACATAGCAGCGGCCCCATAGAACCTCACAGAGTGTCGGGGACAGCAAAGGCCTAACATTACCGGTGACCTCCTGTGGCCGTGGCTTCGAGGCTGGAGCCAGGGAAGGGGAGAGGGAGCGTCTGGGTTTCTCACTTGCACATCCTTCTTTGAAAAACCGAGACACTTATTTTTCATAATTTAAAATCCTGCCTCAGTCTGCAAGCATTAGGATTCCAAGACTATGACTTGAGTATTAGTATGTGTCTGCTTTAAATGTCAAGAGAGTCTTTAGTAACAACATGTGAAGAATGTTAAGACGGCAACAGAACACAGTAAAAGTAGGGAAATTCTTGAGTTGGGGTGAAATGAGGCATGGGTCACCCACTTTCTGAACATGGTAACTGATGGTCAAGAAGTCTGTACAAGTGTGTCCTGGTGCTGAGTTCAGAAGCACGGGAATGGCGTGGACTGGATGCAGAGTCACTTTTGGTCACCAACCCGGTTGATGGAGCATTCCTTCCTCCCAGACAGTCCTGTTTAGGGTGTGTGGATTTTAATTCTGAGCCCGTGTTCCATTTCACTTTGGTCACGTGCAGCCCAGGGAGCAGCGCAACTGTGTACTTTCGGCCACAGTCGGTTCATCTGTTGGCTCCCCCCTACATAAAAGCTTGCTGTGAAAGTGAAATAGACCCTGGTGACATCCAGGCAAGAACCGGGTCACCCAGACCCCCTTGCAATCACTTGGGCTGTTGTGGGCCTTACACAAACCCAGGCTTCCTGTTTGCAGAACAGGCAGAGTAGCAGGTTTAAGCAAAATGTCAGATCCCACCTGCTCCCCAGATGAGGTGCCAGCTATCACTGTCAATCCCAGGTCCTGTATCAGATCATGGTGAGGAGTGATATAGGGCAGATTTTTTTTTTTCCCATTCTAGGACGGTCCCAAGGGGGTTTGGAATCAGACCATCTGGGTAATGTCCATCCTAGCATTATAAAGCAGGATTATAGTTTTACTTTTGTCCTTCCTTGGCTTCATGGCCTTACGGGTATTCATCCTGCGTGCCTCAGTTTCCCCAACTAAAGAACATAAATCAAGTAGGCCCAGAGCCACAGGGATCTTTCTGTCTGCCCAGGCAGGCCCATGGCTTGCCCTTCTCCTCACCTGCCCCTAATGACTGCAGTGCTTTTGCATGGAGACACTCGCTCATTCCAGCAGGGCCCCATCCGTCACTAACACGACCTGCCCTTAAAACGTCCTCCTGACAGCAGATAGAAGGCGGGTGAAGGAACCACAAACTCCGTCCCCTTCTCTTTGGCATGTGGCGTATGGGGAATCTCCCTGGGTTTTGTCTTTGCAGACAGTGAGTGGATCACCTGGCCTTTGGCATTAACGAGAGGTGTTCGAGCACTGCGTGAGTCCTGAACCTCCACAACTTCGTCTATCTAAAACCCAATCTGAGGCTTGGATAATAGAAGGGGGCATAATCATCCAATAGAGAATAATCATTTGCCCAGGACAGAGTGAGGCCCCAGTATAAGTCTGTCTGCCAGACTTAAACCCCATCTTCCCGTGCGTCCTGTCCTAGTCTAGTCTTTAAGACATGGGGCTTCTCTCCCCACCCAGACTCACAGCTGACTCCATTACACCCCATTATGTGGATCCTGATTCCAAAGATACACCCAGCCAGTGTAGACTAGACTGACTTAATTTCTCCTTAAAAAAATTTTTTTGCAGCAGGTATTTTTAACCTCCATGAAGCATTCATTAGCTGCACCGAGCTTGCTCTGTGCGGAACTCATGCTCAGAACAACCCTATGAGTTCAGAGATGAGTACTCCATATTTAGAAGAGAAAACGGGATGCTGGGGGAAGGATTACAGAGTGTGCTCCAAGGCCAGAATTCGAACACAGCCCAGTAGGGGAGCGGATCCATTATCGCTCCCATTCTGCTGCCTTTCAAGAGAGTTGGTATACAGACTGGGTAATTCCAGTGGGCCCCTCCCTGCTCAGGAGCGCCCCCTAATGAAACCCACTCTCCTGCTTGAATGCCACGGACTGGGGGAAGCGTTAGAGAATAATTCTCTTCTGATATCATGTTCTAATTTTTAATTTGCCAGCAAGATTGCTAGTTGACCTCTGGGCAGTTTCTCAGCTCCCTTTGGTGGGAACCCCGAGTGAAGAGGGAGCACCAAGGGTTTGCTCCCAACCGTATCGTTCAGTGTTCTCACACTTTGGAAGGACATGGCGCTGGAAATGTGGATGGCTTGGAGGGGGTTCGGGGGATGCGTTCCTAGTGCAGTAAGTAAACGTCAGGGTGTGGATGTGGCTTTCGTCCACATCGTTGTTGGTCCTGTCTGCCGGAAGGTCAGACTTGGTGGAGATGGGAGGGATCACGCCTGGTGCTTGGGCTCCAGATTTCTCCTCTCGCCATACTTACTACTTACTCCTCGTAATTGCTACATCGCAGATGTTTACCCCCAAATTAAGTCACAATTAATATTCGGCAGACTCTTGCGTAAATACCACCTCTCACCCTTTAATTTGTGTTGTTCAGCACGGGCAGTCTACTTCCTTCACGGTTTCCGAAAGAGTGACATGCGTGATGCATGACTTAATTCCTTTCTGCTCCGTCGTAGCTTTCAAAACAAACTTAGAAAAGTAAATAATAACGCAAAGGGACACTGCAGAAGAGCGTTTCAGTTTCAGTGTATCTCCAAAAAAAATCCCACAAAACAAACAAACAAAAACACTTTAGGGCACTTAATGTAAAAGAAAATAATGAACAGCCGTAGAGAAATGCTGTTCCCCACACTTTAACTGTTTTGTCTGCGCCACTCTGAAAGCTCGGATTCCTTTAGCATTATGTGTTTACAGCCTTAGTTTGGCAGTTCAATAATGCACCAAGGAACAGGGGCGAGCAGCATAATGCAGATCCTAATATGGTATCGTTTTCATTTCCTGTTTGTTGAAAGATAAATGCTAACACTGTAAGCTCCCCCCCCCATTTCTTCCTCCTCATTTATTCCTCCCTGAACCACAAGGGAATAAAAAGAAATAAAAACTCAAATGTGATATGGCCGTTAACTGAGCCAGCCGGTAGGGATGACACGGAAAGAAGTGTGTTTTCTTCTGCCCTGCGTGGCGCCAGTCCCCTTTCTCTGCTTCCCCCGACTCTCCTGAGCCCCTACTTCCCATCTCCCCACTACCAGAAATAACTTGGTTAAAAATGTGAAGTGGATCTAATTTGGGCATAATTTTAGACTTAAAAAAAAAAAAAACCCTGCTTTCTAAAGATTTAAAGTCAACTATGAGGTATGAAAGGCGTAGGTTTCTCAGTCTGCTTCTAAGGCTCTGTTTTAGACACGCTTGTCTGTAAAGCTTTGGAAGACGCACACACGTGTGCAGAAATACTCCTCCCCTTCCTATGTCTACGTTGTCCCTTAACGCTCCATCCATCCCCTCAGCCTCACTTTCCTTCTGGAGGCTCTGTTCCTCACCACCTCCCTAAGAGTCATCATTGGAGGTTCTTGTCCCAGCTTCCTTGTGATATAACAAAGTTATCACTGTATCAGACTAGTCCAAAACCACCGTAAAGCTTCTAGCACCCAGTGAATAGTGAATGTCCGCTCTGCCCATCCAGGTAGAAGCATCTTTAACATCAGAAGGTAACCTTTTTACGAAGTGAGGATACTGGGATGATTAAGGAAGCATCTAGCGGGGGGTATTTGATGTTCAACACCTGAAACAGTAAACTTACTGCTCACCTCAAAATGGGAACCCCTCAGTTCTGGTATGCCTGCTCCTCCCAGCAAGACAGACTCAGCTAACTTTCCACAAGCGTATCCAGGTATCCGTGAGTTTGTCCACAACCACAACAGATGAATTTATGAGTGTGAGCTAGCTGCTCGTCTTCCCGTGGCCCCGTCATGAATCAGCGTGGCTAATGGGCATGATTCACGCTTGCCTTTGAGCCGTCCGTGTTCTCCAGGACTCCTTGGTGCCAGCAGGTCTAGAACGTGCCAGTTAAAGTCTAATGCACCTTGTGTTGGGAAATCCTACATCAACACCTCAGATGATGAAGCAATAAAAATGACTGTCATGTTCTGTAGTGCAGTAGTCAGTGGGGTATTCATAGTTTGGGGTGTTCAGAGGAGTCACACATCTGTATTCAATGACCTAACAAAGCCTTTTCTTCCCATTAGCTTGCAAAAGACAAAGAGCGCCTGCAAGCCATGATGACCCACCTGCATGTGAAGTCTACAGAACCCAAAGCTGCCCCTCAGCCCGTAAGTACTGTCCCCACCAGGGGGAACGACCTGGTGGCATTCCTCCTCCGCCTCCTAGGGCAGATGTGGATGCCAAAGCCCTTCCCCCACTTGGTTCTTTTGGCCTTTGATGGGGAAGACCAGAAGGAAGCTAGACCTAGGCAGAGACCTGGGATAACACGGGCGTGATGGTCCTACTACATGGTTTTGAGGAGTCTCCTTTGCAAAACTCCTGGTGTGGGCTCCGTTCTTCACCATAAACCGACCTCATCAGCACCGGTATCACTCACATTTCTGGAAATTTCCTAGTAGCTTTAGCTGATTATTCAAAATGGAGGCCATGCCTTGGTTCCTGATTTTAAGATTTGTAAAATTTAAAGGTACGCTGGCTTTATTTGATTTTGCTGGGAGTTCCTGTGTGAAAATTAATTGAGCGTTGACAATCTATAGTTAGTAGCAGCAATTTTAATCAACACGCAATGATGCAGCATAATGGCAAAGTATTGGTTTATCTGTTTTGACTGATATTTTTTTTCTATAAATAAAGCAAACACACACCCCTATATGTATGACGTACGGTGATAGAAATAAAACGGAGTCAGACTATTAACCCAGTAAATATGGTAGCCTGCCAAGATGCAGTTGGCAGACAGAATTAATGTCTGAAGCCGAGCACATTACTGAGATACAGGACATAAAATCATTAAACACTCCATGCGTCCATTTTTACTGGGGAAGAGTCTTAGCTACCAAGTATTTCACAGTAAATGGCTGCAGGACTGGATGACTAAGCTACCAGAAAAGGAAGCAGGGGTCGGGGGTGGGGCAAAGCTGTCGGAGCTGTTCCCACCTGTCCCTTCTTCTCAGAAGAGCACTGGGAAGAACATGGACCCAGCTGAGCAAACTGCCCTGAGTGCTGCCCTGACTGAAATGATTTGCCTGACTTCTAGAAGAGTCATGACTCTTGGCAAAGGGGAGTGATTGTCTCGGACCTCCCCGGAAGTCCTCGAGGGCTTTAGTGAAGTGCTTCCCCTAGGATGAAGAGTCTGAGTCTTCATTCACACCTAGCAACAGGGAGAGAGTGAGATTGTCCCTGTCTCCCTCCATGGATTCAACCCATCAGTGTTAGTCATGATTGGATGTAGCACTCTCGTAATAGACTTGTTTTGGATCAAGGCAGAGGAGGAATCCACGTACAGAGATGGAACCTCAGAGTCCTCAGTGGGTAACGGGGCTTAGACTAGCTGGGAACACCATGTCTGTAAGCCCACATGGGCACAAGAGGACCCTTGATGATCTAGCTCCCCGTGGACCTGCCAAGTAGCCAATAAACAAGAGAGAAGCAGCTGGGGGTGAGGGAATGAACAGCAGAGGAAGGTTTGTCTTGATTAGTATTGAAAAAAAATGTTTTACATTCTAGCAAATTATAACTTTGAAGGGGACCTCCTACTAAATTTATTTTTAACTGCTCTATTGAAAATTCTCTACCACTAGTCAACATTATCTCTTAGTAGCTCAGCACAGTATTTCTTTATTAAAAGAAATAGGCACGAATATTTTTGACTGAAAAATTAATAGCTTTTGAATTCATACACAGCAGGTTTTCTTTTGCAAAGAAGTCCAATATCGCTGCACAGCACTTCTATAACCATTTATTTAGAGTCTAAGTCAAACCTTTGACAGCTAGAGCGCTGCTACAAGCCAGTATAAAGAACTCCAAGATGTAAACCAACAATAGGCCGTCTGTGTGAGGTTTGCCATTGTCAAATACTTAGATTGTTTGGATTGGTTTATGTAAATGTGCTGTTGTATTACCCTTTGGAAAAAAATCACATTTGTGTATGAAAAGTGGTTCTCCTCACAGGCAGTATTATAAATTCCTTATCCTTTAACTTACATGTAAGAAGTAAAAATTGGTGCCTGACACGTAGATATTGTGTGACACTCTGTTGTCGGAGTGAACCTGCCTCCTTTTCATTTATTGGGAAATAGAAAATTTTATTATAGATACCATCTTAGAAATCAGGAATTATTAAAATATGTATAGGTGAGGCATTGGAAAATTAATTATAAAAGATAGACGTGTAATGTTTTGCATAAATTTTCACTTCCTTGCCAAAAGAAAAGAAAAGAAAAAAAGGCCCATGCATATTTCAGACCCCTTGATGCTTTCAACTTTAGGGACTGGGAGCTATCTGGTGACTGATCCTAACATTCAAAATATTCCCTACAGCCTGTAATTAATTTATTCCTCCCTAAATAATGGAACGGCTGGCGAGTGTTTGAATGAGTATCATTCTAGAATCTGTGGTTTGAAAGAAACAGTCACCAAGTTTCACATCTAACCATAAATGGGGACTTCCATGTCCAACCTTGCCAGCGAGTTTACGAAGCTCTTTCTTTTTCCATTTCTCTTTAAAAGGGAACTTGGTGTTTATTTTAAAACTTAGTCACTAAGTGATAGAGTGCTTTGCTGCAATGTGGCCCTTTGCTAAGTGCCATTTGGGTGGCAAGTGTCTCTCTTGTATCCAATGGTCCACCCTGTCCCCAGTTCATCCCCTGCCATGAGTTGCCAAGATGTTCTCAGATGGTTCTTACGTCAGCCCAGAGATGCATTTTCTGGATCCCAGCGAGGGGCGTGCCATCAGATGTGGATAGTTAGAGGATGTGCACACTCTCAAGACTGTGCCCAAGGGTGTAGATGAGGTGCTGAGCTCGACCCACAGTGGTCCGGAAGCACATGGCTAATGGGAACAGTGCATCCCAGGCCTTGTGTCCTGCTGACTCCTGGGGGAACAAGTCTTCTGACGGCCATGGCATCTCTTCTCTCGGCATCAGAACTCCTGAATTTAGAAATCAGTTCCATCAAGAGATAGTTACTTGGCCTCCATGGCATACTGAGCGCGATCAAACGAGAAAGACCAACATGCCATGGAGGTGTTGGGAGTCCTGTGGACAAACTGCCAAATAAGTATATGCATACTCATACACACAGAGGTTATTTGCTGCATAGAAAATGCTGTATGTGACTAGGAAAAGTGACTTATGGAAATGACGTGTCATTTGGAACCTAAAAGGTGAGTAGGATTCTCTGGAAGGAAGGAGGTCAGCTTCCCAGCTCTTGCCTCGAGTGAGGAGTGGGTACACAGATCTGTGTGTAGGAAGAAGGGAGTGGGAGAGGGACGTGTACCGTGAGGATCACAAAACAGAGGTGTGGAAGGAGGAACCAATCTTGGAATTCTGCTGCCCTTTCAGCCAGGCCCTGCTTAGCTAAAAATCTAGCAAGTTCTAGAGTGCCCAAAGAGGGGAGGCTGTTGTTGACATGTGTTTACAGAAGCCAAATTTGTTGTCATCTTAAGATTTAAAAGTTCTTCAGTTTCCCACGGAAAGAGAAGCAACAGCAAGGGGAAGAAAATAGCCCGTGATTCCTTTGTTCCAAACCCAGTTCCATTCCCAGAGCAAACAGCACAATGTCTATACTTAACTCTATGAAGAATTGGCTGAGATTGATCTGGAGATGGGGGTGGGAGAGGGGGAGGGGGAGGGGATGTAACTGAACACAGAGCAACAAAAGGAACCGAGCCTGTGCTAGGACTCTGCTAAGTCGCCGATGACTTCTTACAGAGATTTGGCTGTGCTGCTGTTAGGAGAGTGCGGTGGAAATTCCACTTCATAACGAGGAATGGGGGAGCACCTTTGCTTTGGTGGGGGGGTTCCCTGCACTTGTGAGAACTACTCCCCAGGCCTGGAGAAACCACATTCTTTGAGATTTGGTGGGCAAGTAACTACAGCACAGGCAGAGGAGACTACTTTATGAAAAAATTCACAGCACACTGTTGGAGTGAAATGCAGCTCGAGATTTCCCCCCTTTGTACATCCCCTTAGACTCCAACTCTGGCAATTAGGACTGTTTTGAAATAGCTTTTAGCTCCTATCAAAACAGAGTGCTCCCTCTACCCTTTAAAAAAAAAAAAAGCCCGTGAACTTCAAGGGGTGGGTGATCAGGTGTGGGCTGCAGGAGCCTTGGAGCAGTGATGGCAGACTCTCACAAAGAGGAACTCTCACACGCGGCACACAAAAGCCGTTTTATAGACCGGTTTTGTTAAGTCCCCTTCCTCACCTCAGGTTTGTTGTCCCTGTCCCTGCCAGAAATGCCACCCTCTGAGTCTGTAGAATAAGCCGCTCTCCCATCAGTGCACAGAGTCCTCTCAAGAGGCCTCTCCTCTGCCACCCACTGCCCTGCCCTCTGTCCATGGGGGCTGAACTTGGTGATTCATGCCAGCAGAGGCAGCTTCCAGTCTCTGAGCATTGCAGGTGGGGGCAGGACCTGAGCCGCTCGGGCCCACTCAGCCAACAGCAGAGAAACCAGTTCTGCGAGCCTGCAGTCCCTTCTGTGCAGCCCTGGCCTCTGGTGTTTTGGTTTCAGGTTTTTCTTTTGTTCTCAGAATCTGTTTTCATGAGAAGCAAGAGCACAAACAAAAAAACAAAACAAAACAAAAAGTTCTTGTGGGAATACTCCCTGGCAAGTCAGTTTCTGTCTGGGGTTTACACCAGCGGTTTGTTTGTTTATTATTTTTTAAATCCGAGTGACTCACTATCCTTGCAAGGGAGGGAAATGTGCTGTAGAAAAACTGAAGGCTGATTTTTATTTTTAGGAAGGACAAAGTGCAATATTGGGATGCTGACGGGATAGTTTCAGTGGTAGAAGGTCCCAAGAAAAGTCCTTCAGTAACCAAACCACGGTAAAAAAAAAAAAGGCTTGATAGCACAGTCGTTGGTATTTTTACTTAAAAACCAAAAGCCTGCAGCAACTTTAAGTGACATCAGAATTTAGCTCCTGGCCAGCGTTTGAAAGAGATTATCTTTGCTGAAATCATCCCTTCGGTGGCAACTTGCCATGGAGAAAAATATCTGCGTTACTAGCTTTTCTAAACATAGCAACCTTTTCTTCAATAGAAAGTGATCACAATGAGAAAATCGGGCTTTCCGTCAGGGGAAGAAACCCTCCCGGCCCCCATCCCTTCCGGCCCCATGCCCCAGAAAACAAAATCTCTTTTAAAACCTTACTCAGAAACACAAACCATCAAGGCTTTCCGTTCTTATTGGTGATTGGATAAAGATTTAATAATTTACCATTAAGATACATATTTCAAGGTAATGGGGGGGGGGAACCGTTCCCAGTGATTTGCTCTTTTATCTGTACCTGTGTGGGCACACAGGCATGTGTATGGGGGGGGTCAGTGTCCCATGTACGCTTCAGTCTTTCCCCCACCTTATTTTTTGAGATACAATCTCTCACTGAGCCTGGAGTGCTGATTCAGCTAGGCTGTTTCTTACCAAAAAGTCCCAAGAGTCCTCCTGTCTCTGCCTTTTGAGGGCTGGCCTTATAGGTGTTGACCATCACAGCGCCTTACTGAGGACTTGCGCTCCAGTCCTCCTCCTCAGGCGAGCTCTTTCCTGACTGAGTCATCCCCTCAGCACCCTGGTTTGTTCTTTAAGCTTGTGGTAAGACTGGCGATTATTGTTTTCAACATTCTTGGTAGGGTCCTTCATGGCTTTATGTGAGCTCAGTGTCTTTCGAATCCTTGGGTAGCCTCCTTACCCAACCTTTTCTCCCCGAGACACATGCGCACATGTGACTGCCAGACAGAAGTTTAAAAGTTGAGGAACTTGCACAGCAGCCGCCAGGGTTGTGTCTCATTAGCGGGTTGGTCCAGCCTTCTGATGGTCTTGCGTGGCAAAGCTCCCTCTGTTTGGAGTTCCCAGCATCTTGTTCTTCCCTTGCAGGCTACAGTCATGTTTAATTTAGAATCCAGGCTCCTTTGGCAAATTAGCAATTAGAACAATTTTGTGGGAATATGTATATGTGTCATTAGTTTTTCTGCAAATTAATAGCAAGGGCAGAGGTCAGGCAGAAATTTTCCACTTGACTGAAGCTCTTCCATTGAGACTTGGCACTTGGGTTTGGAATGGCCGCAGCTGTTCCCAGACACCCCTTTCCTCTAGGAACTGTCTTTTAATTAGTTTACCTCATAGCCATCATTACAAATATTACTGTCTCCCCTCCCCGAAATAAAATTACTGTTTCTACAAAATATTCCAGCGACATTGTGCGCCACTGCACATTCATGGTGGGGTCAGTCGAATGTACCATTTAATCATTAGATCACCTCCGTCCGCAAATCCTAATTAGAGTCCTTACAATACATTTTTATCTGGTAATTAGCTGAGATTGGCCGCTTCCTCTGTGGCTTATTAGAGACAGCCCAGCAGTGGGTGTGAATCACGGTGTCATTTGTCAAGCCTAGTAAACCCTCTCTTCGGGCTCAATGTTTATTTCCAGTTCCTACCTACATTCAAAAGCATCCAGAAAATTCAGCCTGCATTGCTGTCTTCCCGTCTTGTGCCAGTCTAGAAGGATCTGTTTTTTTCATTGTTGCTGTCTGGGGCAGAACAGGTCCAAGCATTATTAAACCCCATAGAAAAGCTGCAGGAGTCCGGTTCTTTGCACATCTAGTGGCCTGTCTCTGTGTGTGGGTTCACCAGTTTCTTCTCAGATCTGAGTATTCAAAACGACGGCTTGTACCTGCTGAATGGTCACATAGGATTTGCCGAACTTCCTTTCATAACTGGTAGGGGGCATTGAGATAATGTTCTTAGGCTAGAAGGAGAAATCGGGATCTAGGGTGAGACCCCAGAGAAACTGCCTGGGTTTTACATCTGCTTTTGACAGTAAGCACTTCAAGGACAGCAGTTCTGTGGTTTAGTTCTGCTTCCAAGCCTGTGGAAGTTCTTGGTAATATTTATTGAGTGTCATTCATGAGCAAGGATAAAAGCTGTTCACCGGAGCTTTTCCAGAAGCAAGCGTAACTGAGAGGTGGAGATGTTTATAGCATTCATTTAGACATTAACTGGGCATAAGTAGAGGGGGCAGCGGCTGTGGGACCATACAAGAACGTGGATTGACTTTGGGTCTGAGTCAAGAATACGGACAAGCTTCCTTTTCAGTCTTTGTAAAACACGAGTAGTTTGTAGGACTGTGTGAATGAAACGACGCCTCTCAGAGCAGGTGTTTGAGAGGATGTATTTTTATGAAAGATATCTGTGGCTTTCCAAAGTCTCCTCATGCTCAGGTTTATAGCATCTGAAGGATCACACCTATATATTTAGGATCTTTCTACACTAATTTCCTGACGCCCTCCAACTTCAGCAGATTGCCAGCCCTGGGCACTTGTTAAGGCCTGAGGGGAAGAAGGGGTCAGCCTTTGCTCTTCTGGATGGCATCTTGCCCTGCCCTGTCCCTGGTCTTTACTCTGAACTGTTAGCACTTGGTTTGCAAATGTGTGTCACGGTCGGCTCTCTAGCACCATTGGGAGGACAGCTTACCACATTGCCCCTGCTCGCTGAAGGTCAGCGAGAGTGTGCCCCAGCTTGCTGTTCTCGACACTGGCGGCGCGTGGTGTGCTGAGTCAGTATCTCAGACTGAACACAGAAAAGCCCACCATTTGGCTCTGAGTACCAAATCTGGGTTTTTCGGGTAATGTTCCTTTCATGGCATCAGGTCCTTCCTCTCTCTCCCTTTGGAACTTACTGCACAGGGGGTAGTCTTGTGCATTCGTGCTGTGCGAGTCTAAGTGGCGTCTTCCCAGTACACCATCCACAAAGAACACTTGTGCTTAATCTGATGGTGGCAAGAGACATCATGGCAGCTGACTGGAAATGCAGCATGATAAAATGTCGGCCAAGTGACAGCGTACTTTATAGATGTTTCTGGGGCCTGGGAGGGCTCTCTGAAGTACTTGATATCTCCATAAACATGGGGGAAACCACTAGGTTCTTCTGCGTTGTCCAACTCAAGGGCCTTTTCTGGTCCCAGTCAGTTTTAGAGAAGACTCATCCCTTCAAGTAGTGTGAGAATGGTAAGGAAGAGTGCAGTAGCACAGAAGGAAGGGGAGGCATTCGTTAATACTGCCCCACGGTGCTTCAGAAACCATCCGCTTCCATATTTGGACTGTTTACAACTTTTAAGCAACCAAATATTGTACTTTATAGAAACAGACGGCTGCCTCCACGGTAGAGCCACTGCTGAGCAGAAGTCACAGGTCCATCATGCACAGCCCCGTGGCGTGTTCAGTCACGCGGTGGACTTGAGTCCCACAATTTCTTGCTGGTCTCTGTAGTAGTGTCTCAGAACCCTGTGTGGCCTCTTAGTAAATCCATTGCAATCTTAAGGTTAAAAAAAAAAAAATCACCCACCGCAGCCTTGCAGTCGTGGCAGTACGTGGCTGAGACCAGAAACCACTGCACGCCACTGCAGAAACGAGCTTCCCGACACTGTAGCTCAGCTGGTGTTCCTTCGGTCCCCAGCCTTGCTGCTGTGCAAGGGAGAATCCCTCTAACTGAAAGTGTGTCCCGTGTAAACATACCGATTTGGAGAGGTAACCCAGGTGCGCCCCAGTCTTTCCTCTGGGACAAGAGAGGTTTTCACGGTTGCTCGAGTTTCTGTGGCTGTTTGGTTTTTTTTTTTTTTTTTTTTGCTTTTGCTTTTCTCAAGACCTTCTAACCAATATCCTTCTCCTCACAGCTGAATCTGGTATCAAGTGTCACCCTCTCCAAGTCCGCCTCAGAGGCTTCTCCACAGAGCTTACCTCATACTCCAACAACCCCAACCGCCCCCCTGACTCCCGTCACCCAAGGCCCCTCTGTCATCACCACCACCAGCATGCACACGGTGGGACCTATCCGCAGGCGGTACTCAGACAAATACAACGTGCCCATTTCTTCAGGTAGCTACTCTCTGTCTTTGCCTGGGGCAGCATGGGGAATCTGCAGTTCCTGTCGATGAGCCCCTTTTTAAAAAGTGATCATTAATAGGACAATGATTCTTATTTAGCAGATATTGCGCAGAACCAAGAATTTTATAAGAACGCGGAAGTTAGACCACCATTTACATATGCATCTTTAATTAGGCAGGTAAGTAAATAACATGGACCGTGAAATGCTATCAAAAGGTGTATGTGGGTATATTATATTGATGAAGTAGATTTAAAACCACTTAGTATGCAAGCATGCTCAAACCTTTTCTATAAGGTTTTTAAAAACTGCAATATATAACATAATTGCTTTTGATTAAGTATTACAATACGATGTGATTATTAGGGAATTCATTTCACACAACAGTGAGAATGAGGCTGTTTAAAGATGGCAAGTCAATTATCACAAAGCTACAGTAATCTCTGATCCCTAGAATTAATCTGAGCTCTAAATAATTACTGAGCTTTAATCAGCTAGTGAAATGTTTTGCATTTCTCTTTGATTCTGCTTTATGAATGACTAATAAATTAATATTTCTGTACGGAAACAGAAATAAAAACTCCAAACAATTAGATAATTCCATTTCGAGTTTTGCTATTGAACCGTTTAAAGACAACCGTTAATCTTCGATCATTTTGTGAAACCTGTCTGAGGAGTTTGCTCTAAACTCCAGTTCTGGGATTTTTGGGTTTGGTTTGGTTTTCGTTTTCATTTTCCACAGTTTCATGAGCACCGTCGAATGTTCCTAGTTACTGGATTATAAATTACTTTCTTCGGATTCTTGCCTCACAGGCCATTCTCGAATCTCCAGAAAAGCAGCTAACACTAAACGAAATCTATAACTGGTTCACACGAATGTTTGCTTACTTCCGACGCAATGCAGCCACGTGGAAGGTAAGCTTTGCAGTCTTGAATTTTGACCTTTATAGATGAGAGGATCTTGTGGAGAAAAATCCAGTTACTGGGCGACAAGAATATTCCCCTTGCACTGGGAATGTGACTAGGAGAAGCATTTCATTGTGACTGAAGTGTTCAGATGGAGGAGCCCCAGCCCCTGCAAGAAAGGTGTGGCTGGGTTTGCTGGAGAACTCTGCGTAGGGAAGGGAGTTGACATTGCCACCCTTAACTCTGAGGTTGGCCCTATCGCTTCCATAAACCATGGGTAACCGACAGTCATTTTCAGGGGCGTAACTAGGAGCCAAGCTGAGTAAGATCCTTCAGTGGTTAGATCAAAGCTCATCCGCCCCACAAGTAGAGGAAGCTGTGTAATCCATGTACTCACACAGCAAAAAGGGTGATTTCTGCCGGATGCAAGGTATCAATTATAAGAGTGGGTTCATGGTTACCCCAAGAGAAAAGGGTAGTTTCAGAACTATGTAATGTGCCGCTATCTGCCATAGACCAGGTCAGCTGCCAGACCTCCCGACTAGATAACCCCGTAGACACTTGGAGTCCCTTCTAAGTTTCATTAGCATTGATTCCGTGTTCCATTAAGCCTCCTTGCCTAGGCATGGTGGTGCGTGCCAGGCATCCCAGCATTTGAGAAGTAGGGAGATTTTGGGTACAAAGCCAGGCAGGGCTACATAGATAGCCTTTGACACCTTCGCTCAGCTTCCTGGTTTGAATTTATCACACAGTGCCGAGTAGATCTGTTCAGTGCTGCCTGGCATTTAAGATGTCCTTATCCATAGTCTCAGTGCAACAGGTACTCTTCTATGGGACTCTACCTCCTTGACTTAGTAGGAAGAAATATGTTTTGTTTTTCCTCCTCAGATTCTATAAGAAAATTAGTATAGGCACAGAATTAATTCACCAGCCACATGGGGGCTGACAGGAAATTATACTGCAGGTCTTAGCTTCATTTCAGTCTCCTGCCTCGGGAGATAAAATACAATGACTCTTTAGCTACAAATCTTTTAAAAATTTAGGAAGGAGAAGCGTAAAGAAGACATTTTCCTCCAAATTGCTCTTTATAAATACCAAATGACCACATTTCAAAATAACTACCAGTTGCGGATGTGAATTTCAAACTCAAACCTCACTTTTCCAGCTTTGCAAAGTAAAGGCAGAAGTGTCACTAATACAGACAGCCCCACACGAAGTACTCAGCAGACAGTTTTTCTGTGTGTCCTTACCGGGACAATGATCCGAAAGACAAAAGTGGGATGGTGTCACTTGCTGATCCTTTTTTTCTTTTTAAAAACTCTGGATTTTTAGTTGCTTTCTTTTTTAATATGCAGAGCCCTCTAAATCACCTTTGCTCAGGATTAGCCCCTGGAGTCTTTGGATTTTTTTGTGCATTTTGATACTTCGGTGATTGACACCGCCTTTCTCCCCAGGTGTCTCCCTCACGGGTGCACATGTGCTCTCTTGATTTTGCGAGGGAAGTGGGCTTTATTTTCTTTTGTCTCCTCCATGATATTGGAAGGGATAATTCCCCAAGCAATCTAAAGAAGAATTTGTTTCCTTAAAAGCTAGGTCAGGTTTACCTGTGTAGAGCTCTGTTTTTAAGCATAGCCTTTGCCAGTCATGGCAGTATCAGGAGCCTACTTCCAGCTGTCCTCAGAGTCCCCTGGGAGCTCATTCTGTGGAGTCCACTGGTGAGCAGATCGTCATAGAAGTAATAAAGATGTGTCCCCTTATCCTCTAAGTAGTGTGTCACAGAGAAGAATAACTTTTAGGTAACCTGATTAGTCACCAATCATTGTTTCCCAGAAATCTGAGAGACCTCTGAGAGTTTCAAGATTTGTCACCAAGAAAGCAAATTACTGTAGGAGAAGAATGTAGCTTGTCTGAACAATACAATGCTAGGTTCAAGTGAGGGCTTACATAAGGTGCCAAAATCTCAATACATGTGTCAGCTGCCTCTGCCTTCCCCAAGCCACTTACTCTGTGTGAAAAAGCAAACGAAACAAAACAAAAGCTGCCACTAGTCAGTTGTAATAGTCTCAAGTCCATCATTGTGTCAGGCAAGACTGAAGTGTATCCAGTTTGGTTATCCAGTCAGGGTTGTGGATTTCCCTGAAAATATGAGACATTTAGAGCCTCTCTGCACTTGAATTAAGAGTATCCTTTTTGTTAGATGTGAAGGATCCCACTCGGCAATGCCCAACAATGACTTGTAAACATAAGAAATGTAGAAACCTACTGCGGGAATATAGTTGTTTTGCCACTGAGAGCCCTGCTTGTTAAGTTCTTGGCATGTGCTCAATTAGTTAAAGTTGCTTCTCCAAGTAATTGCCAATGTTCACAAATACTCTGGAAGCTAAGGCCTTGCTTCATGGCTGAGGCCGAACTCCCGTGGCCGAGTTAGCCCCCTCATTGTCTTTGCCATACAAGATGGTACTCTCGGTGGTAAAATCCTATTTAGGACTTTCCTTAATAAAACCTAGGCATGGTCTCAAAGCCAGACATTGCTGTGTATTTAAAACTGTTCATCTTTCATGATTTAAAAATAAAATAGTCTTTTGAATCCCACATAGATGGGTTTGTAAAAGAATAGTTCTTATACTTTACTGATTTTGACATCATTTTAACAATATTTTAGATTTGTGTGGAGGGACCTGCTTGGGACTTGCATGCACATTTACCAGTGTGTCTTCTGGTGGTGTGGTACCGGGAAATTAGGCTCAAATGCCAGAGTACCATCGATTCATAATCTGAGGTTTTTCCCTAAAAGACACTCAAAAGAAGGTCCTCCGTGGGGGGGAGGGGGTGGCGGCTGCAGCTCTGGGGGATGGTTTTACAGATGTGGGGCTGAATGTACTGCTGTGTATTTTTTTTTTTTTGAGTCTTTTCTTATAGAAAAAAAAAATGTCAATGTTCTCTCTTTTATACCTGCTGCAGAATGCAGTGCGTCATAATCTTAGTCTCCACAAGTGTTTTGTGCGAGTAGAGAACGTTAAAGGGGCAGTATGGACAGTGGATGAAGTAGAGTTCCAAAAACGGAGGCCACAAAAGATCAGTGGGTACGTCCGCCATGTTTGAACTTCTTAGCCCAGCTCGGATTGCGCTAACGAGTGTACCGTAGAGGCTGCTAGGCGGCGTCAGACCAAAGACCTGGCTTTCACGTTTGTCTCAGTTAAGGGAAGCAAGCGAACATCTCATCCCTCCTGTCTCGTATACCCACCAGTCCCCCTGCCCCTGCTTGCTGGTCTCTGTTACATCCCATGCTAGTAGCTTTTAGGCGGCGTTGCATATTAACCCTCACGAGCCATTCGCTTATGCTTATTGCATTTTATTTTCTTTTTCCTGTCCCCCTGTACTGGATGTCTGTCCTGCCCCCAACCCCGCCTCCTTTTGTTACCACTCCATCTCCTTTGCTGCTGCTCCTATCCCAGGGTGCCATTCGCACCAACCTCTCACTGCATAAGTGCTTTATCAGAGTAGAGGATGAGTTTGGGTCCTTTTGGACAGTTGATGATGAAGAGTTTATACGTGGCCGCCATATTCAACGAGGCCGTCCTCGCAAATACTGCCCCGGTGAAAACTCTGACGAGCTTGGCGCACAGTAAGAGCCTTTACTTGCTTTGTTCTCTTGTGTCTGCTGTTGCTTTGGCTTTGCATGGTTGACTCATCCCATGTGGTATGACATTCCACCCACGAGCAGTGCCACAGCTTTCCGCGGCAGGGACTGAACGGTGTGACGTGTACACGTACCTCGCTCGTTTCTCTTTGGAACGCCAGTGCCTAGAACGATGCTTTTCCTGTGTCTCTAATGCCGATGATGATTGACCGCATTTTGATCCAGCAGCTTACGGGGAGCCCTCAAAGCTAGATACTTCCCGTGTTACCCACAATCCCCGCAAACGAAAGGAAGTGGTGGTGACCATATGTATGTGGTGGGATAATTATTTTTCCCGCTGCCCGTTCGAGCAGCAATCATTACGAGCACACTAGGTGTGGGGGCGTGCGCCTGTCTGTAATGACAGCCCCTGGGAAGCTGAGGCAGGAGGGCTGCACATCCCAGGACAGCCTAGGCTCTTTGTAGAGAGACCCTGTCTCGGAAAAAAAAAAAAACAAAAACCTGAAAACCAAATTGTCCTAAGCGCAGGGGAAAGATTGATAATGTCGTTCCCTTCAAAGTCTGTTGATGAATGAACCTCATTACCTACTGGAAGCCACACTTTCCCTCAGTATGTCCAATGTAATTTTGTAGTGTTTTCTTTTTACTTATTTATTTATTTTAACTAGGGCAGCCCTATTTTTCTTTTTTAAAAACCGCTATCGTGGCTTCCTTTTACCTAGTCAGTAGAACGGGCACCACTCAGAGCTTGCTCTCCCAGACTGGACAGACAGCAGCCGAGGCTCCTGCTTTACAAAGGAGGAGTAAACATGGAGTTGGGGTCCTGTGTAACTAAGAAGGAAGCCTCCGGGCCGAGAGCTCCTCCCCTAGTCCCGGGCATCCTGCCACTCGGGCCTTACCTTCCAACCAGAGCGCAGCAGCTAACCCTTTGCAGCCTGGTCCCCGGGGGATAGATATACCTGAGTGTGTTATAATTTAAGGCAGTTTCACCAGGATGAACCCCTAGGCTCATCCCCGGAGGTATTCGCCCAGCCCGACCCCAAGAAAGATACGTAAAGCTTAACTTTCCTTCGGTTTGGTGACTGGGTGGGGGAAGAACTTAAAGTGTGGAAGGCTACCAGCGAACTTTAAAAAGCAGAACTTGGAGAGGACCTCTGGGCGGATCGAGTGTAACTTTGCGTTTTTTTATCTTTCTCTTGCGCAGTAACCCTTCCCTTATTAAAAACATGCAGAGCGGCCACGCCTACTGCACACCTCTCAATGCAGCTTTACAGGTAAGATTAACGGCCATCCCCAGTCCGCAGCACAGGCGCCGGGCTCCCCCACTCATTTCAAAATATATTAGCCTCGCTCTAATTAGATATTAAATTTTAATTCCGTTAAACTTTTTTCTTAAGTGCACAAAGCATCGCTCTCCCCGGAGGCGAGCGCGTCGGGCTGCTTCAGCATTAGCAGGATGCTCAGCATTTTGAATATTGTGGCAAAAAAAAAAAATTAAAAGTTCACTTATTAATATTTATCAGCAGTATCATAATTTCCATCCTCTTATTTCAGAATTTCACTTGAGGCAAAAATACCACAAGTGTAATTACTCTAGCACAGCTATTAATGTGCTGGATGATAGGCCGCCGTGTCACATGACCTTCCATTGTTCCCAGGTTTAAAGAGAAAGCGAGGCTTTATTAAGGTCCATTTCAACACCTTTGCTTTCTGTGGGGGTGGGCCCGGGTTGGTCTCCTCCCGTGGAAGTCAACCGTCTAAACAGCAGGAAGCATCAGAAAAGTAGGAGTTGTCAGGAAAAGCCCAGTGATCGCAGCCTGCGATGTGTGTTTCCTACTGATGGATAAACACACCTTACCTCAGAGAGAGGGAGTGAGCCCTGGGTCTGAGCCACAGGAGGAGCCATCTGTGTGCCTAGCCAGTCTTCAGGTTTCTTGTCCCTCACAGGTACCACACCACTAACTGATTGCTAAAAATTAATGGAGTATCTGGTATCACTTCTTTTAAATACCTAATGCCATTCTCAGGTCTCCCTTAAGAACTCAAGAGAGGTAGCCAGGAGCCTTGTAGCTATTGCTAGTTTTGGGGGCTTAGGGTTTTTTGTTTTGTTTTGTTTTTGATTTTGTTTGTTTGTTTTTTTCTTAACCTACCTTGATTAGTCTAGAAGACATAGCAAAAAGAATCTTGCAACATTTACATCACACACTCCATAGAAAATCTCACGTAGGTTATCATGCCCTCCGAGCACTGTCCGGTGTGAATGCCGTAACACCCCCCCAACTGGCTGTTGGATTCTGTGATGTCTCTGGCTTTTCTGAGGGACCATAACATTACAAGTGAAGGCAGAAATAGAGAAGCAAAGGCTTGTAACGCCTGGCGTGATGGGGGAGGGGGAGGCACTGACAGCAGCCTGATTCCCACCGCTTGCTAAACAAATATTGACTGGAGCCCCTGTCCCGGGTGCCACTGCTCTGTCTTCCCAGCTCACCCACAGCATCCTAGGGCTCCTCGTGGATAACACGCCCCTGACACAGTTCAAGGCAGATTCACTGAACTGAGCATCTCAGCAATTCTATTTATTTCTTTTTAGCCTGAACTAAATTTACTGGGAGAAACCACTTTCTTTTAATTACTCGTAGTTTACACAGTAACTTCACAAGAGTAAATGAAAGCCGGCTTATGCCACTGTAAATACCATGCATTAGTAACTTATTTTCCCTGGAGTCTTGTGAAGTATGAATTTAAAGGCGGCTCTATCTGGAATGATATTAAAATTACAAGCACATTTTACATCGGATTCCCTTTACTATGTGACTAATTTCAATTAGCGTGCCGTATCGTTACACATGCGTTCACGCTTCGTCTCTGAGACTTTTGTTTTCCTACCCCTCTCCACGCTTCTGTGTTTCCCCTGCTCGCCCAAAACCAGCCTGCGGCTTTCCAGGAACAACTTAAGGAGTGCCTCCTTTGCCCCTCCCCTTGAATTTGGATTCCCCAGCAGTAGACAGCCAGTCATACAAGACGGCTTCCCGCCATGAAAATTAAATAAAGATCCCACCAGCAGGGCCTTCCCTTCCATTATCACTCACTCCCATTTTTCAAGGCAAGTAAAAATAACAGCACAACAATATCTTTTTTAAAAGAAAAAATTACTAGAGCGAGCACCATAATGGTGTGATATACAACTTATAAAATAGGACAGCAGAATCTACTACAGAAATAAAACATGGGGCTCGGGACAGATTGCGTTATGCTCTGAAAAAGTGAGGTAACTAAGGGTAACCATAAAGCTTCGTATTTATAGACTGCTTTTCCCCTGGGAGCGCAGAGCAGTTAACATTCCAAAAGCCTCGGTCCTTACGGACCCATGTGCAGTCCCTTAAGAACCTCTGTGCTGCGGGCAGGGGTGCCGGTTTGGTACGAAGCCACACTCTGTGCCCGGGATCATTTATATCAGTGAGTCCATTACAAACACGGTGGTGCACCTGCTCCTAGGAGCATCAGCTACAGGAAGGACCTGTTTGAAGGTGGTAATTTGGGGGTGCTCTGGGCCTTCACTCTGCAAGGTACTACTCAAGAGGCACAGAGGTGGCCCAGGCCTCAGGATCTTACTGTAGCCTGGTGGCTACTGTTTTGTTTAAAGAGACTAGACTGTTCTCTGTTACTTACACTGTGTCTGAGAGGTAAGGGTCTGCTACTGGGTGACTGTCATCACTGTGGTTGCCCATGATCCATAACCCAATGTCAGTCAGAAATGGCTTTTACCCATTACACTTTGAGAATCAAGAAGAATAAGCAGATACTCACTTATTTTTTTAAATGTGTATTTATTTAATGTATGTGAGTACACTTTAGCCGTCTTCAGACACACTAGAAGAGGGCATCAGATCCCATTACAGATGGTGGTGAGCCACCATGTGGTTGCTGGGAACTGAACTCAGGACCTCTGGAAGTGCAGACAGTGCTCTTAGCCGCTGAGCCATAGCTCCAGCCTGATACTCACTTACCTTAATAGACAATCCTACAACTGTTTGCCTGGCTTCTACATGTCAGGTTGGGGCTCTGGAATCTAGTAAAATATCATGGTAGCATCGGCCCCAGCTTCGGCTCCATCTTGACTATTCGACAACCCAACTTGAGAGGGCCACTAGGCTGACAGCGTAAGCAGGACTTAGATAGCAGGGAAGTGTGGCCACTGTGTGGTCTCACATCAGGCAGCTGAAGATGGCAGTCCAGCTGCCAATAATATTCCTGTGCCAACTTCCCCGCCCAGAAAGAATAGAAACGTCTTACTGCATTCATAAAAGATGCGTTCAGAAAATGCTGGATGCAGACATTATCTGATAAACTACCAAGGAGTGGGAAATAGTCACCACACTGGGAAATGAGGAGATACCACCCTCATCCCTTTACTTGTAAAAAAGGAAGCAGATAATTCCCGAGGGGGAAAGAGCATGCTCAGGGCATGCTGGGAAATACTGCAGACACTGGGCCTATACAGGGAGCAAGACTGCAGCTGACTGACAAGCAGGTTCTCTGCAACCCAGCTCGGCTCCTTCCTCCCCCTTCATTTCTGGCTCATGCCTTCTCTTTGGTGCCAGCTTTTCTAGAATAGTCAGGACTCTTCCACGACGGGCCAACCGAAGCCACTGTGCCAGGTTGTCTTGTGATCAAACTCTCTCTCATTAGGATGGAGGACCAGGCATAGTGTAGTCTGCGAGAAGACAATTTTGATAAATCTTCATCTAATCACAGCTGCCTCTTTTCCCAAGTCTGTCCTCTTGAATAATAAAATGGAAAGTCACTTGGGCATACTCCCTACCCGAGGGAAACAAACGTGCTTTCTTCTGTCCAGTGATGTTTCTGACAACTGTTCACCTCGAAGACAGGGTGGCCATGTTTACGTCTGGGGTGACAGAAAATGAGCAGTATTCTACCAGACTGTAGTTTGGGGTGGGTTTTATTGGGGGGGGGCTTTAAGTACTTTTTTGCTGACACTCATTTGGAACGGGATAACTTTGTCACCTTTAATGTGGATATACTTAGTCATAAAGGAAATAAGACTTAGCTTTTTTTCCCCTGGAGAGTTTTCTGCACTTCCAAACTTCTGCATGATTAGTCTGAGGCTGAAAGGTTGTGTGACGTTCCCATCGTCTGGTTATGTCAGCCTTCACTAAGCAGGTTCATTTAAAAAAAAAATCATTTAAATGGGAATAGTAGGGGAGAAAAAAATGATTCCACTTCTTCCTTTCCTATGAGTGCTTATGGAAGTTCTCATAAATTTGAGCCGTGTGGCCATATAATCTGATCAGATCTCGGCTATCCAATAGAACAGTCATCAAAGTGGATAAAGAAATGAAAATTTCATTATATTTCACTGTGATCTGGAAATATTCAGTTCTTCTTTTTTTCTAAAAAAAAAAAGAAATAGACATTGGCTATATACCTCGTTTTAGAAACCTTTGTCTAAACCATGTGACTACCAGGCAGAAGCCAGCAGACGACTTCACCTGTAGACTCAATGGTACCCAGATAGTTTACCCAAATGAAGCTCAAGGCTCCTAAACCAAAAATCCTACAGCTCTTGGAAACTGTCCACCGTGATACAGTGAACCCGAACCGAAAGCTATCAAACACACCACAGATCCATAACCCAGAGCTTTCTTGTCTGGCTTCCCCTGTGACTTCATTGGGTTTCTCTTGGTTGATACAGGCTTCCATGGCTGAGAACAGTATACCTCTGTACACTACCGCCTCCATGGGGAACCCCACGCTGGGCAGCCTGGCCAGCGCCATCCGGGAGGAGCTGAACGGGGCCATGGAGCACACCAACAGCAACGAGAGTGACAGCAGTCCAGGCAGATCCCCTATGCAAGCTGTGTGAGTATTGTCTGCCCGAAGCTCCCTGTCCCCTAACCCAGTCTCCCTGTAAGTACACACAAGGCCTTCTCTGGCCCTTCTTTCCTATTGTTTCTGATCACTTAGGAGCCCTGGAGTCACATGTTAGTGCGTAAGAGGACTAGTGAGTAACTTTCCCCTAGAAGCAGTTGGCTTCATCCACAATAAGGACACACTTTGAGAAATCGAGAAGTTTCCTCCACTTTGAGTCTCAGACCGTTCCTTAATTCACACTTCAGTTTGTCTCCTAAGGTCACCATATACCTCCCCGAGGAAGCCTGAGGTGTGCTCAACTTGCAGGCAGGCCTAGCCTAGCGAGTGAGCAAAAAGATGCTTGTTTACTTGGTCTGCGTGCTAAGTTTAACCACTTGGGCCCATCGCCGCCGCCGCCTTCGCCACAGCATTATTACCAAGCATTAATGATGTCACAAATGAAAGGCGGCATGATTTATAGATTGCTCTTAAAATATCCAAAGGAAAATTAATAGGAGCATTACAGCAGCAGACGGCAGGATAATGAGAGCACATATAACTGAATGAAGAAGCAGTGGGCGACGGTTGCCTGGGCTGAATGCGAACCTCGGCAAGGCCACCGAGTCGGAGTGCCCCTCCGTGGTTGGTGAAGGTTATAAAATGACCGCCTCCGCCATAGCCCCCCCCTTTGCATTCCTAAGAAGGGGCCTTCCTACGACAGAAGGCTCACCGTGCGATTCCAGATGCTTCTGTGTGCGGTGAACCCGGCTGCGAATGACTGTCTCCCATTCAGGGAGTCTCTCCAAAACCATAGTCCACTTTAAGTGACTAAGCCAGTTCAGCGTTTCCACTACTGTCCGCTCCAAGAATAGGCTGCTTGTCTGCACATTCTTTCTGAATTACTGACCAACATCTTATTTTAGGAAATTTGTGTGATGGGGATGGAAAATGTGACCTTTAACAAATACAGGCAGAGTGAACTGGCGTCTAGCGACAAAGGGGATAAATGGCATCTTCCAGCATAGTGGAGAAAATGTGAAATTTTACTTTCTAGTCCCATGCCCTGGGTGCTCGGAAAGGGGTCTTTAGAGGTAGAAGCCATGGTTTTTAACTTGTGGGCATAGTCCCCCAGAAATGACAGACCAGCATTTTAGGAAAGTGCGTGCCTTTCCCACTATTGCCACGGAATTTCATCTTCCCTCTAGGAAGCTGCTCTTTCTCCGACTCTCTTGTCTCACTGATCTTCACCAGAGTTGTAGGGGATGTTGTATGTTTGTATGTCAGTGTCCAGGAAGTTCAGAGCTACTGTGAATTGGTATCTAAGTCACTCCAAGACTTACCCACTCACTGGGAGAGTGTATGTGGAGTTACCCAGTGGAGGGCGCGCTGTTTTCTTAGATTTCCGTTCAAACCCAAGGTGTAGTCGTGTTACTACCTTCCTGTTAGTAGAAAGATCAATAGGCGGAAAAAAGTAAATAAATTAAAAAAAAAAAAAAAAAGAAGGTCCACACAAGAGGCCTAGCAGTGATAGGAGTTCATTTCCTTGACAGGATTGTGTGAACTGCAGCTGAGGCAGATGTATAGCAGTCATCCTAACGTGTAGCAAAGCAAAAGCTCTAACTGCTTGAAAGAAAGAAAAAGGGCCCCCTCCTGCCCCCAGTGCTATCAGGACATGATGCTTGCACGTCAGGTTTACGCCCCGTGCCCCGTGGTTCTCTTCCTAGAACAGCTTCGCTGTGCCACTGTCAGTACGGCAGCCAGCTAGTCGTGCTGACCCCCGTGCTTCCGCTAAGTGAGTCTATAATGAGAGATTTCATTCTTGTCCAGCGTGCATTACCCTGCTAGGATGCAAATTGTTTTTTAACCGTTCCAGTCTATTGAAATAAATCAAGCCATAAACTTTACAGCAAGGCTTACAAGCCACTGTTAGGACGCCGGCCCAGCACGTAGGCAGCGTGGTAATACAGCCCTCTCTGCTCTTCACTCTGCCGAGACATACACCACAGTATCGCCCTTCTCTTTGAAAAACAGAAGACGGTGCTCACATAATGATGGTCCGGGGGCCCGTGTACTTTCATTCTGGTAGGAGCCAAAGGGCCAGCACACCAAAGGCTCTGTGCTATGTGTGTACCCTGAGCGGAAACACAATGCCTTTAAAGACCAGTCAACTATAGGTAAAAAAGCTCACGTGCTCCCAGAATGGTTGTACAAAGGGATTACTCAGATGTAAGGGGAACAGAGAAATGGTTTGGGCTCCATTATCTGTTAGGAACCTATTTTGGAAATAGTGGATGCTGGAGAGAAAGGGTGGGCCTGGTTGGGGGAGGTGTAAGAGGGGCACCCATTGTACTGTGGATGGTACACTGTGTGTATGCCCAGTGGGAGGGAAGCCTTTAACCGTGTGCCCCTTAGAGGAAAGGTCGTGCTAGCATGATGATTTTCAGGTTGTCACACAGTAGATCTAGTTGGTGGCATTGCCATCCATCGTATGAGCGGCACTGGGATAGGCTGTGTAGATATGGCAGCACCCAGCACCTATGCTTGGGGGCAGTGAGTATGCAGTGAATTCCGGAGAGAGCAAAATAGGTCTCTGGTGTGAGGAACTCCCTTTGGGGGAACCTTCAGTTGGTCTGTCATTGTTTGGGGCTGGATCTAGAAAACAACGATTTACAGTTGTAAAGCAAGGACTTAACATTAAGACAAGTCTGCTTTCTCTAGGGTTTCCCAGCCTTCCCTCCAAGGCTTTGTAGAATGTCATCAGATTGCTCCCTGCGAACCAGAGATTATTAAGAACTAAGTGTGATAGCTTTTAAAAACTTGAAGCACGAAAGGAAGTGTGACTTTGGAAAAGTAGCAGTTGAGCCTCAGTAACCGGTTAAAAATTGAGCCTCAGTAACTGATTAAAATTAATTTTTTAAGGGGCTAATTCCTGTCGCTGGACATTACTCTACCCTCAGAGTCAGTGGTGACATGATGAAGTCACAGTTGTCCATAGTGAAATCAGGAGGCAGACAGAAAAATCCACTGCGGTCAGTAAAGCTTGGGGGTGCGGGTCAAGGTAACATGGACTCCACTCACACCTGCTCGCCTGGCCACAGACGGTTTTTCTAAATTAACGCTTGGGACACTGAGATGGAGCCTCACTTGATAGAGCCCCTCTGCAAATTAATATCCCAATAAATCAGGAGAACCGTAAAGATGTTTTGGCCTCTGCTCCAACAGTTCCATTCTTAGACATTTATCCCAAGGAGGTAAATCAACAGAAGGAGGAAGATTAATGGCTAGCGGCGGTTTACTGTACTCTGCAAACAGCGGAGGGGAAGGAAGGTGATTAGAGAACGCCGGCTGTTAAGGTCCTGACTTATCAACAGACGGAATCACATAGAGCCAGAGAAACTGTAATGGAAAAGCCAGAAGAAAAACAGTTAAAAAAAAAATCCCCACTATGTGTAAGGTTCGAAATAATCTAATCTTCAAAGGGAAGGGAGAAGCAGGCACTCACTGTGACTGGGGCCGGCCGACTGCACAGATGTGTGATGTGTACATTGGTGCCCCACACCTGGAAGGACCCTGCCCTCATTGAAATGTCTGAGTCTTCTCTTTAAAGTTGTGAATATTTTTCATTCAGGGGCTCTACAAACTATATAGCCAGGCCGGACCTTATTTCAAAAGCAAGGATGACCACACTATTAAAACTTTTAAGTAGCTGGAACCCACATAGAAAATGTACCGTGGGGCTTGGGTTGGTTTTGCCAGTGGCTTTTAAGAACGTGGGCATAATTGTTTCAGGCTATTTATCTGACATCTAGCAACCCTCCCCCCTCCCCCCCCTCTGCAATACTAATTTTAGTGTCAATTGATTTTGAAGGTTCCTGTCTTCCAGAGCAGCCCGAAAGCGTGCCTCGCTTTGGTTTTAAATGGTTCCAGGCACCTTCAAGGCCTTCATACAGCACCCAAGTATTTAGGAAGCCAGCCATCCCCAGCACCACCTCTTACTACCAATACGTGATAATGTCCATTATAAGTCCCTCCCACTCCCAGCCTGTCCGGGAGACGTGTGCCAGTTTTTAACTTGAATGGTTCTTTTACATATCAAAAGCCCCCTGCAACAGAAAGCCATTTGTATTGGCAAAAGATCAGTTGTAAATATGATTTACGAACAGCTTTTCGCAGTTTGTTATCAGAGTGGTTTTGTGTGATCGAGCCAGCCCTCTCTAGATGAACCGAGCCCCCAATCCATAATGAGGAAGTTGGCAGCTCTCAAGGTAGCGAGAGTGTCCCAGTGGCGGCTACCAGCCGCGCCTCATGTTTTGCCTTGTTTACAGCTGACAGCGTTATTATTCTGATTGGGGCTCTGCTCTCTTATCATATTGTTGTGTTGAGCAAGCCTTTTCCTCTCCGTTTGTGTTTCCTGGCAGGGCTTTTCTTGCCTTATTGACAGTTTGTAAAAATATGCATTAATTTGGAGCTTCAAGCATGTATCATGGTGTCTCTTTGCTGTGTTTGCTTGAAGTTGATTAATGATGGAACCTCGCTTGGGGTCGTCCTCTGGAGGGTTCTTTCACAGGTTCTGCATGTTAACTAGCAACGCAGAACACACAGCAAGCCATGATTAGCCCAGCCTCCTGAGCTCAGTGGTCCCCACGAACCGCTGCCGGATTACAGATTCTCATTTTACATAATTATTTGCAGGGTGGCATTTGTCCACCCAGGATGTCACTACAGGGCCTGTTTCTTGGTACTCAAAAGTATGGTCCTGGGACCAGCACCATCCCCTGGAATCTCTTAGAAATGCGTAGACTGAGCTCCTTACACTACTGTCACAAGGTCCTCCAGTAACTCGTACGTCCTGAAAAGCAAGAGAAATGATTTCTGCACAGAGTAGGTCTAAAACAGCAGCATCCAAGACTCTCTTCACCAGCGCTGTGCTGTGATCACACTGAGCAGTACAGAAGCCCCCGGCACATGCGGCCCCTGGTCCTGTGGGATGTAGGCAGTGCGAACGTACAGCAGTCAGGAAGTTTCCCACCGTGTGTGAAAGACTTGCTTTGAGCCGTGGCTACGGCCAAGGTTATTCTGCGTCTGCTGGGCTCTGTCTCTGTAGAACGGTCTTGTAGGTTGCCCCAACAGCAGTGCATCAATCTGGATACTCCCCTAAGTGTGTTTCTCTTTCTCTCTCTCTCTGTAGGCACCCCATACACGTCAAGGAGGAACCCCTCGACCCCGAGGAAGCTGAAGGGCCTCTGTCCTTAGTGACAACAGCCAACCACAGTCCAGATTTTGACCACGACAGAGATTACGAAGACGAACCGGTAAACGAGGACATGGAGTGAACCCTTGGGCGGGCCGACCCCCGAGACCGAAGATTGGGAAAGAAGCAAAACAAATTAAAAAAAAATAAAAAGAAAGAAAAGTAAAAAGAAAAAAGAAACCACGTCAAAAGTTAGCAGTGAAAGCGTCCTCCGCTTCTTGTACAGTCTGGAGGATTTTCACTACATTTTGACAACTCTGAAATGTGTTAACTCTTAGTGCCATCAAGAATCCCATTTGGGAGTATTTTTGATTTTTCTACTTTTTGTTGACAAAAGGGATTTGTACTCTGTGCATTGGATGGACCTGTTTGGTACTTGGGATTTTCCTCTTTGAGTCAACATCAGTGTTGTAAATTCGATAAACGGATTCACTTTTAGCAGCAGACTTTGAACTGCAGTTTCGCCCGGCCGACGCCGGACACCGAGGACACCCGACTGAGCTCACGTACCTGCACTGCAGACCAAGCCTTCGCCCGAATTCGAGACTCCAGTGGACGACCTATTTGCACAGCACTGCATGTTGATTTCACTGCCTTTACTCACTTTGGTTGGTTTGTTTTTGTTTTCCGCTTCCAGTTGGGATGGGGGAAGGCCTTTGTGTGTGTATTGGGGGGAGGGGTTAAAAATAATTATCCCAAACTTTTTAATGTATTGCTTTTTTTTTTCTTTTCTTTTTTTTGCTTCTTCTTTACCATTTTAAGTTCTGACCTCAGGCCTCCATTTGGGCCCAGGGCCTCTTGGAGGCTTCGTGTTTTCTGTACCTTGTGATGAATGTTAATAGGCGTTTTTATTATACAAAGCTGAATGCCGTTTTTCTCCTCGTCTGTAGTTCTCTGGCACTCATTCCATTTTTCCTATAGACATCGCCATGTTTCTCTCAAGTTCAAAACAAAACAAAACAAAACATTCCGTTTCGGTCTTTTTCCATAAAAAAAAGATCCCGAAGGCTGCACCTTACACCTGAAGGTCCCCCCAACACGGGGACATGACGTCCTGCCAGACGTCCTGCCAGAAGGAGAATGACAGAAAAGAAAAGAGAGAAACACACGCGCGCACACACTCTAGGGACATAGCAGATTCATTTCACAAAAGCAGTATTGGGGGTAGGACGGGGACTGTTGGAGATTTTTCTTTTTAGTTTTTCATAGCACCCGCCATTGTGAGTAACCGCCACCACGTCAGGAAACACAGGCACGAAAGAAAACAGAAGAGAGTAAGCAAGTCCTTAATACTTAGACTGTCGTGATGGCCGTGGAAGGTTTCCCCTCCTATCATCAAGTGACCAGGACTGCAGGCCTTGGGTTACCCTTACCAGCATAGGTTGCTTTGTTTGCAAAAAATGACCAAAAAGCCAGCTTCGCTAAGCAACGTACACTCAGCATGGTGACAGGGCTGAGTCTGCTTCGATTCAGACCTGCTCGGTGGCATTCATCTGTTTTAATGCAAATGAGGCTTCACATTGAACTTGTTATGGGAGTTAATGAGGACTGGGCTCAGCAGACGCTAATGTGTCAGTTTCCAGTGTGCTAAGTCGGTACTGCAGCTCGGTCTGCAATGTGAGCATCACAGCCACCACCCCAGTAGCACAGACTTCACGGAAGAGGACACCAGGTAGACGGAGGCTCCCAGGACCAGGGCCCACAGAACGTGATGGCTCTAGGTCAGTATGGCCCTCAGCCCTTCGAACCCCTCCGCACCGTCTGCGCCCACTTCCCTGACGTTTATTTATCTGGGGACATAGCTTTTGTTTGGGTTTAGTTTGAGAGCCTTTCGGAGCTTAATTTATATACTTTGTACCTTTTATTTCTAAAATTACCAAAGATATTACGCAAAGGTAAATTATTTTCTTTTATGCTTTATCTGATGAAGCCAAATATCCTCTATTGTTGATCAAAGGAGGCGAAAGGATTCAGAGGCAAATGTGAGGTCCGGGCTATTTGCTAACCTGAGGGAAATGACTGCCCATCAGCAGAGTTCACTTAGCAGACTACGTAGGCAATGGAACCAAAGGTTTTTCCTTTTTTTTTTTCTAGGTTATTTTTTCTTCTTTTCCTTCTTTTCTCTATCTGTAGAGAGACCAAAACTAACTCCTGGAAGGAGAAAAATACGGGGCTACTGCAGAGAAAAGAAACCAAGACAACAGTATTATAGCTCCTACGGAAAGAATGGGCTATCATCTCAAAGAGAGAGAATTGAATGTATGATGCTGAAACTTAGTATATAATGGAGGAGACACTTAGGATGAATTCAGAGAGAACAGAGAAGTGTCTGGCTGCATGAGACCACTTCTAGAATAAAGAGAATTTTAGAACGTTCAGATGCCACTTTTGTTTAAGGGCTGTGCTCTGATCGCTGCGTTAATTTTGGTTTTATCTTGGCTTTTATCCTCTGGTTCCCTTCTGGTTTTTTTGTTGTTGGTTTTTTTTCCCCCCCATTTCAAATTATGATTTGGTCAGTGTTTTTCATTTCCACACACAAGAAAAAGGTGGCATTCCCATCCACTCGTAAGCTTAGACTAGAACATCTTTGGCAATTACTCCTGAAGGTTTGCTGTGCTTTTATAGAGGGGCAGTCTGTGGTTATTCACGCCCCGCCCCGTCCCCCCTCTTTTCCAGGCAGCTTCATGATGTGCAGGCAGTAGCCAGGCAGGGTCATTGGAAGGGGGCCCTGTGCTTCTAAACTGAGTGGTTGCTGGTTGGATATTCAAAAGAGGATAAAAATCTGGTAGATTAGTTCATTCTCAGCATGTGTAGCTAGACACGAGTAAAGATAGCGCATGAGGACTGTTAGTACGCATACCTCAGTTCAAACCTTTAGGGAATGAGTAAAAAAAAAATTAAAAATATACCTTTCACTCAGTCACACTTAGTCGTATGTCTTGCATGCTTAGTCTAAAGACTGTAGCAGAGAATAAATAAAAAAGAAGAATTAGGTTTTATGTATCTTTGCAGGTGTCATAGCCTCGAAGAAGAACCAACTGAAAAAAAAAAAAGAAAAATTCTCAGGCTTTACAGCAAGCAATCTTCACTCTGACTTTTACAGTTCTGATTCTGTCCCTCGGGGGGATTGTGGTCGCTTCTCTAGAATGGGGTTGCTTCGGTTGTACATATATCCCGATGTGTCTGTGTGGGTCTTTGTCTTTTTGCGGGGGAGGGCTGAGGGGAGGGGTTTTTTTGTTTTGTTTTGTTTTAATTATTTTATTTTTTAGGTATTGTTCCTAAAAAGGAATAAATGCATACACCTGTTTGTCAAAACATCTTTGCTTTTTGTGCAACTGCATTTTATTAATGATACTTTTTTTTTAAAGAAAAAAAAAGGAAAAGAAAATAGTATCTTTGGGGGCAAATCTACTGTATGTAATGGGTTTGCAGTCAGTGCTGAACATGTGCTTTATTTCACTGCCCCTGATTTACAAACGCTGGATGACACGTTGATATATGGGAAGAAGGAAAAAACTCCACACTTCTCTCTCCCTCTCTCTGTCTCTCCCTCCCTCCCCCCACCCCCTTGCTTTTAAATTGTAACATAGTTGACATAATTTGTTTCTTTTCCTACCCTCATTATTTGGAACATTTTGTACTTTGTACAGGTTCGTGGAGTGGGGTGAGAGAGAGAGAGAGAGAGAGTGTGTTACTCCGTTTTGATACATTCCTATTTCTTGTGTTTATCACACCACTGCCTCCTTGACTATCTTAAACAAGTTCCTAAGTTTGAAAAGAGAAAAAAAAAAGTTGTTTAAAAAAAAAATGTTCTCTCTTGCCGCAGTCAATATTTTTGCATGATGAAATTCCAGGCTCACACTTTCAAAGTTTTATCAGTAAAGTAGTGATTAATAATGGGAAGTGTTGCAAATATGGAACTCTTTGTATAAAAGTTTTTTTACAAGGTCCCAAGGTGTAAAGACAATTTTGTTACTCTTTTCTTTCTTTTCTTAGCAAATCTAAGCAAACGTGAGGGAGATTGGACCTATGTGTCAGACACAGTCATGATAAGGACCCACCCTCCATGTTCTTAGGGTCTATCCATGTGAGAAGGCTTAGGGCCATCAAAGGGTGAACTGTCTAGGCTTACGTGCATGGCGACCCAGCTGCCAGTCCCTTCCCCACATCAGAAGATAGTTGACTTCATATTCTTAGCATCTCTTCAGCCATAATAAAGCCTTGGTTTTTTTTTAAAAAAAAAAAAAAAGAAAATAATAGAGCCAAAAACACAATATAAATCACTAGCTCCTCCTTTATTTTCTTCAGTTACAACATTGAATCGAAAAGTCTCTCCTCCTTTCCACATTCTAGCTGAGCTCTCTGTCTCCCAGGGCATAAAGCAAACTCTGCTAATTGAATCTTTTCGGTACCTGTTGGTCAGTGCCATACCCTCCTGACAGTCTGGAAGTGGTTTGCAACTCGGTTTTACTCTATTATCCTGAGAAGCAAATGGACAATTCTAATGGCGTCTTGTGGGTCCAGTGTAACTCAAAGCGGTCCCTGCTACCCAGGAGCCTGGGTAGAGGTGGTGCGGTCTGGGTTGTGAGTGTGGTGCTCTCTGTATCTGTGATGCCACTAACAGGGATTGTTTTGTTTTGTTTTGATAAGGCATAAAAGAATCTCATTCCTTGACATCAACTGTAATTCCATCATTCCATGTCTGTGGATACAGACAATAAAAAAAAAAAAGTTGTGTAGTCAGTAGTAATTACTGACATGAGCGCATTCTCAAATGCAATAAAAATGCTGGTTGTTCACACTGGTAGACAAAGTTGCCACAGACTAAGTTTTTTCCCCACTTCTGACCTCTACATCAGTCACATACCCCAAGCTGCCTATTAGCAGCTACTCCAAGCCAGGTTCCCGATCAGCCCTCACTAGCATCGGCGAGCAGGCTAAGGGAAGGGTCCCAAGGAAAGGCAGAGGGGTTAGTTCCTTCAGAGGGAACATACTGTCTTCTTCACCAAGTGTGATAAAGAGGGAAGAAAAAAGTTTAATAACTAACACGGAGAGAGCCAAACTAAAATTTCAGAGGAAAGCAATTTCATGAATAATTCATTGACATTTCACATCTGCAAGATCAGTCATCCAAATAAAACGCTAACGTCAAAACCACGCACCATCTACAGCATTCTCATCAAGAAAGCTCTTTGCATATAAGGATAAATGCTTAGATTAGAACAAATGATTACATAAAAATGCTCTATCAAAAGTGTGCTAGGCTAACCACACAGAAGACAGCAGATCTGGATGGAGAACCACAGGTCCCAGGAAGCCACCTGTAGAGATTATTTTTAATTCTGTACCTTTAGAAAAATGTGCTTTTTCTCTTTTGCTTAATTACATCACATGTATTCTAAGTACTAATGAACTTAACTGTGTTTTTCAACACAGATCTAACGTAGTATATTGAAAGGAACATTGTAAAGCTTCATGTGGTGGTGCATGCCTTTAAGCCTAGCACTTGGGAAGCAGAGGCAGGCTCAGTTCTGTGAGTTCAAGGCCAGCCTGGTCTACATATTGAGTTCAGCCGAGTGATATAGCCCGTGCCTCAAAACAACCAAATAAACCTTAAAGTAGCCGAACCACGGCATCTTAACCACTGTGACTGTAATTCCAAGCACATCTGTAAAGCTTTCAGATGACAAATGTCCTTACAAACATCTTTCCCAGGACAGCATACCTCCCCGTTTTGGGCAAACATTAGAAGGGTATCTCCTGCATTGTTTATGAATCTACTTTTTACATTTTCTACAACAGTACGGTTTTGCTTGGGGTGGTTTTGGTGTCAGTCATTTGTTTTCATTTTGAGACAGGGTCTCACCATGTAGCCCTGGTTGGTTTAGAATTCCCCTAGGAAAATCAGGCAGCCTACCTTATTAAAAATTGCAGCAATCCTCCTGCCTCAGCCTCCCTCCCGAGTGTTAGGGCTATAGATATGTGCTGCCATGCCAGGTTCCTTTCTATGTCGTTTGAAACGAGAAGACATTGTTGCCGAGGTGAGAACCATTACCCTTGTCTCACCGATGGCTCTGCCAGTCCAAGAGCTCCCTAGCCTGATAATTAGCAAAACATTGGAGCCTTTAATTCTCGTCTGGCTACTAAGAATATAATATCAGGGTTAACGAATCCTCTTAATTGCCAGGCTTAAATGCAGATGCTGCTTACAGGATATACTGTGAGCTAGCTGTGCTCGCACATTCCTACCGAAACACCCCAGGACCTGGGCAAGTATAAGGGTGTGTCAGGAAGGCTCAGCTGGCCGATACATATTGTATTTTCAATTGCATTTCAGGACCCCTTCTATAGCAGGAATACTCTTTAATAAAAACTTAATTTCAGGCTTGCTCCTCATACACGGGAGCTAAGCCCAAACACAGCTTCTTCTTCTATTAAACGGGGACTCTTTTATATAAAGAGCATAGGCTTTCTATAAAACACCAGCAGCAGCCCTGGTGTACATGTAAAACTCTCAGCGAAATGGATAAACAAGGAGTCTTTCTGACGGGGTTGTCTCCTTTGGTAACGCCACATACTTATGTAGAAGGAGTAATGAACAATGGAGCTTTTCGGTTTAGTTGAGCCAAGTAAAAGTATTCCACGCTCAAATCAACGTTGGGTCTCAAAACTTCATTCGAGGTGCTAGACTGCTTAGCTGAAGTTTAAGGCAGAATAGTTCAAGAATGGTTCATACCACAGGGAAGTTAAATGCAAAACTGTTGGCATGACTATGGGGTAATATGTGGATTAGAAAACCACTCTACAACACTTATGTTATATATATACATATACACATACACACATATATAAATAAGTGACCCTATACCATGTCTACATTGATTGTAAAAGCGTACTGGATGCCTAGTATCAAGTACATATATGTTAATTTACCCATCTGAAGTTATCCATAGTCGCCTCTGCTCCCCAGCCTCAAAGCAAGATGTTGGGCTGAGAAAAGGACAAGCTTTGAGTTATAATGTTAATTGAAGGTAACCGGCCTTTCAAGTATTAATCTCGGCTAAGGCGAGGATCATTATTTACCAGCCCATGACATTTTTATCACCCATCATTTTAGCACGTTTCCATCGAAAATGCTAAAACGGCTCGTCATAAGGCAGATGACTGCTTGAGCTGTAAAAATGACCAACTCGAGTGGCGGCGCTCGGACATTAAATTATACTGTAATTAATATAGACAGTTAAACTGTCTACTACCAACAGCAATTTAGGTAACCACATTTGATCAGCTATAAATTGTAACTACATTAAAATTCCAGAAATATTAGCAATATGGATTACTTGATAGAAGTCTGTGCTGATCAACTATCCCCTTTCTTCTCTCTTTCTCTTTAAGCGGAAGCACGGGTCAGGTTGACCACAAATCCATGGGCGAAGATCAGGCCTTAGCACTTTTAGTCTCGTGAAACAAGCAATTACAAATAGTCGTATCGATTTGTTGAAAGGCTTTATGTGACATAAATTGTTTCCTGTTTAGCGTATTGCTCTGATCCATAAATGTCACCAAGTCCCGTATTAGTTAGGGCTCCCAAACAACATGAGGTTGCCAGCGTGGGTTCTGGCCTAGAACCCGTTCCTCCTTTTGTGAGCCTTTGCGGGAGTGTCTCACCCACTTATTTCTCATTAGTGACAGGCAGAGGAAAGGAAAACTATTTTGTTCCATGGAGTTTCAGTGCCCACCCACTCTCTTATTCCAAACGAAACTGTGGGATTTGGGACTTGCCTTATTGCAAGTTGACACATAACAGCACGTTTCAAAAATATCTTCTAAATAGAATAATATTTAGAAGGGATTTCAGCCCCCAACAAGCTAACACATCTTAGCCTTCTTAATATATGGCACTGTATGTAGTTTGGGGGGGCGGTAATATTTCTACCCTTAAAATGCAATTTTAAATAGCTTGCACACACTATTGACTTAACATAAATCAAATGTATCATATATACTTTCTTTCTGTTGGCATGCCACGTAGAAAAATATGTGAGATTCAGGGGGAAGGGGGGGTGAGGGAGAAAATTTATTAAATATAAGTTTTTACTGTAATACAATATTAATCTAAGCCAATGCTCATTTGCCATTAAACTGATCCTTTCAAAAAAAAAACATACACATGCTTTTTATTATTTTGCACTCAAGCAAAAATTCCACATTCAAAGACTTTCCATCTAGCTGGGAATGTCTCTGGCAAGCAACATGTCAAGAAATCTTGACCTACAGAAAGACAGCAGACAGTGTCCACCCACGCTGAGCATTAACCCACAGGCAGAGAAAGCAAACATGATTCGCCAATCCATCGGATAAATGGCGGTCAACAGCATAGGCCAGGACAAAGGATCCTTCCCTGGAACCTTCCTCTTCGCTCCTCTATAGCAAGCACATAGTTGAAAATGTTTGATTTGCAACATAAAAGATTCATTAATTACCACTTGAATATTTAAAGCTATTTTACAGTCTAACAGAGATAGATAAAGCGGTGAATTAAAACCTCTAATAAAATTGTAAAAATATTTCAGTAAGTTTACCCGTGTTATGATTTAGGGAGAGGTTCAAGCATTCTTACAGAATAGAGTCTTTACAATTTTCAAGTGTGTGTTTGAAGGAAGGAGCTGAGTGCTCTGAAGTAATTTGTTATGTTTACTAATAATTTATTTTTGAGTCAAGCTCGCTACCTTAGAATGCCGTAGTCAGGAAAAACTACCTACCAAGTAGATTGGAAGGAAGCCTTGTATGTCAATTCCAGGAATTAATCATCTTTCACTGGGGGTTTTAGCTAAAAACCTGGAACCCCAAGGATGTGGCAAAGCCACATCTGCCCCCCGATCTGTAATTTGTATTTCTCAGGTACTTTAGAGAGCTTATTGGTCCCTGTGATCCCCACAGCAGACCGTGCCAGCCACAGTCCCACTTGAGCCCTGACCAGAAGGTACAGAGCAGCTTTGACAAACTTCATTATCTCCTTCATCCTCAACTTCTTCCTGCGAGTTCAGGACGTTTCACTAACTAGGATTCTTTCCCATTATATCGTTCTCAAAATTTGTTAACATACTCTCTTTGTGGCGTTTTCCTAATGGAATCTGCGGCAATGGGAGTTCGCCTGCTACTCTGTACCTTCCCACTATTAAGATTGTCCCATCATGCTCTCTGCTGTCATGAGGCCTGTTTAACTGATTCCCACCAACACTTATGCTTCCACTCCCCCATCTATCACATACCTAACCAGCCAGCTGCAAGCACCCAATAAACTGCCCAAACCCAACACTGGAGATCAGCTGGGGAGTAAGACAGATACAACCCTTGGGTTCATGGTCCCCGGCAGTTCCTGGGGAAATGCGTTCTGGAACATTAGGTTGTGTGGCAGTGCGCTGGGTACTAGTGAATGAAGGGCAGAGTTTAGAAAGACAGGAAAACCACTTCACTGGGACCACCACTGGGTCTTCCAGAATATGCAATGCTTAATTAAACCCCAAAGGATGCCTAAGCTTAGGCCAGATGGCAAGAAGGAAGGGGGAGTCCAAATTAAAGGGCCAGGGGAGTGAGAGGCCATGAATCACAGGGCAGGGATCAGCAGGAACTGAGAAAGACAGACCTTGAATAAAATCGTCACTGCAGTGGCCAAGCCCTCACTCACTGTTTGCAGTGCCAGGTATAATGGCCAAGCTGGCTCTGTCACTTTCTCTGGAGGTGATACTGAGAACTGAGGCACAGCCAGGTCACGACCCTTGCCCACACGGTCTTCCCCAGTAGTTTTCAACCGTCCTAATGCTATGATCCTTGGATACAGTTCATGTTGTGGTAACCAACCCCCAACCATAAAATTATTTTGGTTGCCACTCCATAGCTGTAATTTTGCTGCAGTTATGACCATAATGTAAATATCTGTGTTTTCTGATGCACTTAGGTGACCGCTGTGAAAGGGTCATTAGACACCCCTCTTTTAAAAGGGTTGAGACCCATGGGTTGAGAACCATGGCTCTATACCCTTTCGTTTTAGCCACATTGGCTTTCTTGCTCTGGCTGGGTTGACTATGCTCGGTCTCAAGGCTCAAAAGTCCTTGCAAGCCGTGTTATCGTCCTGTGGCTCACGCACCCCTTCCATGCCACGTCAAAGCTGAGAAGCCTTTGCTGGCCATACAGTATCGCTGGTGCTCTAGCTGCCCACTCTCCCTCTCCTTCTACAGCTCCTCACTGTCTTTACTGTTTCTGTCAGGCTCACCAACTCTCCACGTTCTGTAGACACTGCTTGTTTTGTTACGGAGTATCTCCAAGGCATGGCCCCTGCCAGCATGGTCACCTCAGAAAGGCTCCAGAGATGGTGGTTTAAGGAGTGAGCAAATGTAACAAGGCTGGGGAAGAGTCAGACACCAGAGCATGCTCACACAGCCCATCCTCCTATATTGTATGGCCAGCCAAACCGAGTCTCTTTCCCAACGTCCTCGTCCTGCTGCTGCAAGGTAGGAAGAGTCGCCAGCATGCAACAGATGAGCATGCAGGAGCTTCCTAAATGACACAGCCAAGGCTGTGTGGCAAAGAACTTGGTATTCACCTCCTTGGCTCATTTTAGATCCACCCATGAGTCTACCTAGAATGAGCCTCTGAGCCAAGCTATGGTTTCATATATAAGTACTAAACATGAAACATGATTTCATAGCTTTAAGCCATCAACTTCAATGTGTGATAAAGAATACGTAACTGTGGTCCCTGCAAGCCAGTTGTGCCCACTGTTGAACTCAGTATCAGGAGAGACATGACTCGGTGAGAAACAAGACCGACTTAGAGACCATTTACGAGGAAGCCACTTGGTATTCTGATGTCTGTGCTTTGGAATATGTTTCCTCCTGACCAGATTGGCAAAGAGGGCTATAGCCCTGAGAATCTAATGCGGTACACAGAAACTTGTTCCTGTATGCAGAATCTCACAGTGAGACAGCATTTCTTTATGTCATTCATTCACCAAATAAGTTAGATTAGAAAGTGAAGAAGGTTCACTGTAAGCTAGGCGTGGACTTGAGTCCTGACAAATGGTACCAAGTCTCTTGCACTTTGGGTGACTCCATAACTTTTGGCAGGTTACATATACCCCTTTAGGTCTCAATAAAAATCCCCATGTTACAAGAGAATTACAGTGATTTAATCAAATGGTGTTTATGTGTAAAGGCATTCTCCACAATGGGATATCAAGTATTGAGACAAAGTGAACCAGTGCTTGTACATAAGGTTTTACGTGACTGGGCAGCTGGCAGCGGTTAGATGCCAGCCTTAGCAAACCCTGGTGTGAGGACACCACCATGATGCCAGCCTCATAAGGCCCAGTATGAGTGGAACTCACACTGTCTGAGTGGAACACCATGTCTGTAGCCGGGCAGCTGGCAAGGGTTAGATACCAGCCTCACAAGCTCCAGCAGTTGTCAGAAGTTGTGTCTCATGCTGTGTCAGTGTGTGTAGGTCTGTACTGAATTCTGTCTCTGGTCATCACAAAGTCCTGTACTGTGGTAGAGTCAGTACACAGTAAAAAGGCCACATACATGGAGATCTTACAGCAAGGGAGACCCCCTCTGAGGTCAGGAATCTAAAAGGAAGCCTATAGAATTATAACTCCTGAAGTGAGAAAACCTCTGGGCACCATGGTGTTTGACCAAAGCAGAGGCCGGACTATTATTATGGCTTCATGAGAGGGGACCATAAGGCATGCCAAATCCATGTTCTGAATCACCCCTCTCTTGTCCGCAGATAACATTAGGATTCTAAGACACTCTGATGCCAGAATTAAGGGAAAAAATGCCTCTGCGAGGCTATGACAGGGACAAAATGAATATTTTGTGCTTTAACTAAATGTGATATGATGCAGGATGCCAAAAAGGGACATTTGGCCCAGGTCACTGGAAAATGACTTGGACGTATTTTATAGCATCTCTCTCATTTCTTGACCAGAGGGAATTTGGCTTGAGCATTTGTGAGACGAAAGGGGGGCTCACCCAGGGTCACAGCTGAAGAGAGGAAGAGATCACGTACTTGCACACAGCTCTCCAGTGAGGCTGTTCTTTTCACAATATGTCCCTACGGTCTCAAACACACAACTAAAAATGGTAGGGGACATAGGTCCAATACCTTTCTTCTTCCTTCTCTCATGACCTGTAGGCCCATGTCTGTCTGGGAAAATAACTCAGTCTCCATATCTGGCTGAAGCACCAACTAAATGGTGGTGTCACTCACTGTCCAGTTATTGCTAAATGTATTCTCAACACTCCCTGCTACATCCGACACCAAAAAGGGACCACTTGCAGTATCGTGTTCCATGAACCCAAGTTTAATATTGCCATCACAAATGTCCAGGGTAGAGCAAGGCAGCCTGTGTTAGCCATTCTTCATTTGACCAGTCACAGTGATCTGAGGTAGGAGAGGTATCCTCTGATTGCTCAGTCTCATGAGACACACTCTCACCAGACTCATATTGTGTAGAGGAAACAATCAAATTGAAAAGGTCAAAGCAGCACCTTTTAAAGAAAGTATGGCTAAGGAGGTCATGACATTTATTACCCATCTCCCAGGAGAAGGAATGCTAAGTGTGGCCTTGAATTCACAACATTGAACAACCCCCTCCCAGCCTCCAAGTTACTAAAATTTAATTCCATCTAAGAGTTAATTTTGCCAGATAGTCAGAGTGAGTACTTACACCATGAAAGCCTACTACACTGTTGTAGGCTCTAGGGAATCAAGTAGCTAACAAAAGAGAAAGGACAAACCCTTCTTTCTCCTGAGTCTTCTTTTCTAGAAAGGAGAAACAGGAAACATTAGGTTGGTGATAAGTTGGTGGCAGAAAAAAACAAGGCAAGGAAGGAGCTAGAAAGCACCAGGACAAGGAGGGAACTGGTTAAATGGTTGCTATAGCAAGGACCTTGGAGGCAAAGTAACTCTGCAATGAAGGTCTGAAGGAAGCAGGCTGGATGGGTACGTGGGAGAACAGCCTTCCATGGCAGCATAAACAGACACAAACCCCTGAGACTGGAACCAAGAGGCCCCAGGGAAGGGGGTCAGAGTAGGTCAGAGATGGCCCTATGGCTCAGTGGCCCCACTGTGAGGACAGACACTGACTTTGTGTCTTAGCGAGATGGAAGCCACAAGAGAACTTGGCTGTAAAGACTTGTTCCTCTGGGTGCTGCACTGAGAATGTGGAGAGGCGAATGCAGCAGCAGAAGGATGACAGATGGAGAAGGTAGACAGACTGATGGACAGCAAGAAGGCACTGTTGCCTGAAGAAGCCAGTGGGACCCAGTGCCAAATGAGGTACTGATGAGAGAGAGGATCGGGGTCAGTGATGAGCTGCCAGGAAAGCCTGGTCATTTTCCAACCTGAGAAGACAACGGGAGCACATAGGTAGAAGGAAATGTCATTCAACTCTTTACCCAAGATGCTTTTCAAGCAACCAGTGTGGGATGATGAGCAGGTGGCTGGAAAGGAGCCTGTTTAGGAACAGGCTGGGGCTGGGTGTGTGTAGGCATATGTTTGGGGAAGAAGAAGTAAATTATACTTCGGTTTCAATAACACAAAGAGATTTTTTAAAAAATCCTTGTTCCATGAAAACTGAATATAACGTGGAAAACTGAATTGCCCGCATTCCTTTGTGATTTTACACAAATTTGGACATCCAGAGGAATCTTTTTTGGCTCAACACTAGGTTGCCTTGCTTAATGAACTTAAGGCTGCAGTGCTGAGAGAATATGCCTCTCATGGTAGGCGCTGGGAAACAATTTGTTGTAGCTACTTAGTGTTGAGTTTATAAAACATAACACACTCATTTGTAATGTAAGAAGTAGAAAACAATGTTGCAGGGGGTACAGAGAACATGCACACTGACTGTGTGTGTGTGTGTGTGTGTGTGTGTGTGTATGTGTGTGTGTGTGTGTATAGATATATATATCTCCTAATGTCAGGTGTCAGGTGTCATGTCTGAGGTTGGATGTTTTCAAAGAGTTACTAATTTAAAAGTAAACATTTTTGAAAAGCTCAGTTCACCATAGGTGTTCTCTCTCTCTCTCTCTCTCTCTCTCTCTCTCTCTCTCTCTCTCTCTGAAGTCCTTTCTTAATTACAAAATCTGCCTAAGTCATTTCCTTTGGTGTGCAAAAAGGTGTGTAATTAAACCATCAGTATAACACCTATCTTCATGTAAAACCTGCACTGATGAACTTTAACTGCTGAATAAAAACTCCTATTACATGACCATTAAGTATTATGAATAAAGCAAGTTAGGGTAGAACTTGATTAATTTTTATGCACTATGGATTGTGCCTAGAAGAAATTGGATTGTGGTGGGTCTTCTGGTAGGCAACCTCTTTAACTCAGAAAAGGTACATTCTAAGTTGGTGTCAGGAAAAAGGATCCGGTGTTACGATGGGCATCTGACCATCATCCACTCTTGAAGTATCTCTGTCCAGGCTGAAACCTAAGGTGAAATTCAGTGAATGACAATCAGCTTTCTTGGTGACAGAGACAAAGGGCGTAGAAGTAGGGAGTGGGCAGAAAAATACATAACTTGGATACACTTTCCAAAAAGAACAATGTTTTAGATCGATTTTGTATTATTTTAAGTTAATACAGAGGAGTTTTGTCTAAGATGGACAATATTTGGTTTGGAAATCTGCAGCATCGTCAACTGATGCCTGTGAGGACCCTGGGCTTAGATTTTATTTGGGGAAGGAGAAGCTGTGAACAACACCTCAGAATTCCCAGAAGAGTCTATATCCTGTTTGTCTGAGGAGAGAAACAGGAAGGAGCAAGCTCCACCAGTAGTAGGAAAGCTCCTTCGACAGAGACAGCTGCACTCTAGATGATTGGGTATTATATTATATTATATTATATTATATTATATTATATTATATTATATTATATACATGGGTACATGTATGCTAGGGAATGGGATGTTTATCATGGCACAATATGGAAGTCAAAGAACAAGTTCACTCTCTTCTACCATATAGGTCCCAGAGATCAAACTTGGGTCATCAGACTTGGTGGTAAGCACCTTTACCTGCTCAGCCATCTTGCCCACCAAGATGCCCACCCCAATAATTGGGTCTTACAAATAAAATAAATAGTACTTCTGCAAGCATGGATAATAGAGACCTCAAGTAAGTATTCAGGCACTATAAAACTGAAAAGACTCAAGGTAGTTTTCTTAAAGTAAACTCAGAGGAAAAGAAAATCCTATCTAGAAAGAACAATCATCAGCAGGTGATAGTGTGGGGTACTAAAGGGAATATTTGAAAAGTGCCTCTTGGGACTCTTGGATTCAAAAGTTAAGAGGAGATGCATGTGGGGAGTTTTCATGGTTTCCCTTCCAGAGAGCCTCAGAAGTGGATATGATACTAGAAACAGAGAGGGAGCAATACAGAAGTCTACAACCCAGGCATGGGCCATTTAGACAAAGGCAGCTTCAGGTGAGCATTCATTCTACCTTTTCCCTCCCCTTCTTCCTCCTCTTCTCTTCAGTCTCAAAAAGAAAATTATAACTAAGGAATTATATTGCTGGAAATCAGTAGCACTGAATCCCAGTCCCCTCCCGAACTGGACAATGACTCCCTAGAATCCACTTTGCTACTCAACTTAGCATGACTTAGGGGGACATGACTTCTGAGGGGGAAACAGATAGAACACGTGTAGAGCAGGATTTTTGTGGAAGACACATAACTAACATGTTGTTATAGCATCAGCTTGAAAGATTTCTAACACAAAACTTTCCAGAGACCTTCCAAAGAACACAAATTCTACACTCCAATGAAAGGAAAACCAGCCCTAGAGATAATCAGAGTTGACACACAAAGGTAAGTAACTTTTATATATAAAAGAAAGAACTGAAACAATATAGTATCAATAAACAAGAATAAAATTCTGGTATCAGTGCCAGCGTTTGAAAGGTGGGTTTAAATCCAAGGCATACACTAAGAAGAAAGAACAAATGGAAGCCGCTGTGTTATTTAGGACAATAACTAGATTGTTTTTGTAAATAGAAGGAATAAACAGAGAAGTTTGGTGATCTAAGTGAATCTTAATGAAATAAGGGCAGTATAGAAGAAAAATGAAGAAAGTATAATAAGCAAAGAAGAGTAAACATGAAAGCAAGACAAAGTCTTAATATAATGCTTTTATAGTAAATATAAACTGGCTAAATTTAAAAATAAAAAGACAGAGACTTTTTCCATTTATTATATTTTTCTTTTTATTGAAGATAGATTTTTTTCTCACATAGTATACTCTATATCCCCTCCCTCTACTCCTCCCGGTTCCTCTCCACCTCTCTTCAAATCTGCATCCACCCCTTCTTATCTCTCATTAAAAAACAAACACCAGGCTTCTAAGGGATAATAATAATAATAATAATAATAATAATAATAAATATAGTATGACAAACAAAAAACATAGCACACTGGAAGAGGACAAAACAAGTAAACAGAAGGAAAAGAGCCCAAGAAAAAGCCCAAGAAACAGATACAGATGCAGAGACCTACCTGTTTGTACACTCAGGAATCACATAAAAACACTACCCTGGAAGCTATAAAAGATACACAAAGGGCCTGTAGGGTAAGAATGAAGTGTCCTTTGGGTACATTCCTAAGAAAGGACAGAGACTTTTAGTTGAGTTCTTTAAAAAGAGTAAGATTTGAAAATATGTACTTTTTAATAAGAAGCATGCAAGGAAAATTATACAAAGTGTGGAAAATAATAAGAAAAAATGGATCAAAATAAAATACCACAATGATTTCAGTATGAAAATGGAAAAGCATTTTATAAAACTTCTCAGCAGACAGAAGGAAGTTGGAAACCTCACAGAAGAATAGGGGATAAAGAGGATATAAGAATAGTCAAAATGAAAACTGCAATATAGGTCTATAGGAAAGAGTAAATATACACCCTGGATGAAAAGTATCATACTCCTGTATGCATGTATTGAATGAGAAAAAAAATCACAAGTATGAAACATTTAAATAAGTTATCTGTAGGTTAACTCAACGAAATAAATGTATATGAATGATAAAATTTATATATCAGACAAAAGGCACCATTTTTAGGCATATGTGAGACATTCTTCAGTGTATGGACAAATTTACAAAGGTAGCTACAAGACATAAAAAAATAACTGTCATAAAATTACATTCTCTGAGCCTGGGCTGCAGTTCAGTTGTACAACTTTTGCCTAACACACAAGCAAGGTCCCAAATTTAATCTCCAGCACTGCAAAGCACATCAAAACAAAAGCAAAAGGAAAAAAAAAAGATAGTTTCTTACGTGAGAATTAGTTATTCCATAAAGCTAGAAAACTGTAACCCTGATTTAAATGCAGCCATAATAAAAAGTTGAAGTACCGAGAAGCTAAATAAATAAATAAAATACAAGGGGATAGCACAGGAAGTGCTAAGATTGTTCATCTCACAGCAATAAGCAGCAAATAAAAGAGCATCACAAACTCATTTGTGAGTTGAAGACTTTGCTGCATTTAGTGTAGAGGTGAGTTCAAACCCAGCCTGGAGGAAAATATTGTCTGAATAATAATGATGATGGTGGTGATAACTAGTAAGAGTGCTAGTCACTAAGCTTGGCAAGCTGAGTTAACCCCCACCCCCCACCCCCATCCCCCACCCTCCCACCCCCGATCCCCTTCTCCTCTATCCCCGCCTAGGACATACAGGGTAGAAAGAATGAACTAACTCCCATAAGTTGTCCTATGTCCCATACATTCACACACACACACACACACACACACACACACACACACACACACATACACATACACATATGCAGACAGACAGAGAGACAGGTTTTTGTAGTCCTGCTTCACATGCTAGGAAAGTCGAGATTGAGAATATGTGAAACAGGTCTCAGCGTGAACATCTACATATGCAAACTACAGCTAAGATGAAAAAACGAACAACTTCTACACCACAGAAGAAGCGATTCTGAACCCTGAAAGGACAGTACTAAGTACATCAAAAATGTGTAACAGGATGGAGAAGAAAAAGTAAAGAAAAGAAGAAGTAAATGAAGGAGGGAGGGTGAGGATGTAAGGGACCCAGGAGCCATGAGTAGTGTGGTACTCAAGAAAAGAGAACCTCCAAAGTAGTGCACCAGGCATTAAAAAAAAAATCTTTGAAAAAATAGTGAGCCCTCCCCTCAGTCTGCTAAATGTTAGCTTCCTACTCTTAAGAAGTTCAGTGTTCTTCAAGTCTTTCAAGACGCATCATAATGAAAACAAGTGGGAACAATTTTAAAGCAGCAAGGACAACGTATAAATTTTGTAGAGAAATTAAGAGAAGAATGACAGCAGATTTATCTCATAGGCAACAGAAGTGAAAAGACAATGGGTTAACCTCTATAAAACACTAAAAAGAGCGGCCTCTTCAGTGTCTAAATCAGCGTTAGTTCTTACTTCTTTTTTAATTGGAGGGGGATGGTGTTCCCTTGCCAGGGCATTCACGTTGACATCAGAGGAAAACCTGCAGGAATTTTGTTCCTCCTTCTAAGTGGGATTGAAGCATCCTCATTTAGGCCTTCCTTCTTTAACTTCCTGAAAAGCTTCTTGTAAGGCAAAGGACACTGTCAACAGGACAAAACAGCAGCCCAGAGATTGAGAGAAGACCTTCACTAACCAACCCTACATCTGACAGAGGGCTAATATCCAAAATATATAACGAACTCAAGAAGTTACACTCCAACAACCAAATAACCCGACTTTAAAAACGGGGTACAGAGCTACACAGAGGATTCTCAACAGAGGAATCTGGAATGGCTGAGAAGCACAGAGGATATGTTCAACATCCTTAGTCATCAAGGAAATGCAAATCAAAAGGATCCTGAGATTCCACCTTATACCAATCAGAATGACTAAAATAACAACAACAACAAAACCAAAAAAAAAAAAAAAAAAAAAAAAAACCCTCAAGCAACAGCACGTGTTGGTAAGGATGTGGAGAAAGGGGAACACTCCTCCATTGTTGGTGGGATTTGTACAACCACTCTGGAAATCAATCTGGTAGTTCCTCAGAAAATTGGAAATGGTTCTACCTAAAGATCCAGCTATACTGCTCCTAGGATATACCCAGAAGATGCTCCCCCATCCCACAAGGACATGTGCTCCGCTATGCTCATAACAGCTTCATTTGTCATAGCCAGAAACTGGAAACAACCCAGTCGTCTCTCCACTGAAGAATGGATGCAGAAAATGTGGCTCATTTATACAACGTGGTTCATTTATTAAGCTATTAAAAGGGAGGGCATCATGAATTTTGCAGGTAACTGGATAGAACTAGAAATTATCATCCTGAGTGAGGTAACCCAGACCCAGAAAGACACGCATGGTATGTACTCAATGATAAGTACACATTAGCCAAAAAGTACAGAATACCCATGATACACCCCACAGACCCTAAGAAGTTAAGCAAAATTAATGTGATGAGGAAACTCCACAATTCCGCTGGAAGGACTCAAGGAAGCATCATGTTGTTTGGAAGACTTTCAATCTTGGTGATGTGCAAATTCTCTCAAAAAGAAAATGCTTTGTCACTGTTACACTATGTAGCCCTGGATGGCCTGAAACTCAGAGATCTTCCTGCTTCTGCTTCCTGGGTGCTGGATTTAAATGCATGGGCTCAGCAAATTCTCTCAAATTTAACGTAAAAAGTCAACATTGTAATCCTGGGACCAAACCCCCTCTCCCCCTTCCTCCTGCCCTCCCTCTCCCTTTCCCCTCCCCCTTCCTCTCCTCTCCCCCTCTCCTCTTTCCCTTTCCCTTTCCTCTCCCTGTCCCCATCCTTCTTCTCCCTCTTCTCCACCTCCTTTCTTTTGCTGGTCATTGAACCCAGAGTTATGCATGTTAGGCAAGTTGTCTGCCATTGAGCTACAGCCTCATACCAAGCACTCCTTGCTTTTAAGTTATGACTTTCTTATTATCAAGACAGGACAACGATGGCTCAAATACAGGCCATTCAGGGCAGAAAAGATATGACCTCTTCAGAAAACCATACAGAGAAATTAAATACTTCGGGGTAAATCCATGGCTATCTATACTTTATACTCTCTATAAAAGTATACAATGTACCTTCCCTCTAAACATCTAGCCTAAACAATAAAACAAAAATAAAACATAGCACAAAATCTGGGTGAGAGCAGGTTAAACAGAGGTGTTTTACTGCACATAACATTAGAGCAACAAACATAAAATGTTAGTGATGGAGGTGACTCTATTAAAAGAAAGACCTCTGCTCTCTGAAGGACAGTGTTAAAGCCAGGAAGAGACACCCTCTCCAGACTGGGAGAAAAATACCTGCGCATCACAACACTTGTATGAGAATTTTATATCTTAGATGCAAAAGACAGATTTAGCATGTGTGGAACATGAGAAAAAGGATAGCATAGATGCTAAGAATGTGTAGCATGCTACCAAAGGATGGAGAGAGTCTGTGTGAAGGAGGGGTGGGAGAAAGGATGACTAGGAGGAGGCTGAGATCAGACAGGAGTATGAAGATCCAGCGTGCACTTCCCATCAGGATGACCTCAGCGGAACTTCTCCACTGTCCATCTGAAAATGCTAGTAGAAAAGACTCTAAATATTTTCCCATAGGGACCAGGCAATGGGACATAATGAAGCCCATTGTGATCCTTAAACTACAAAAGAAACTCAGTTTTTCTAGTCATGTTTACCATTTTACCTTTTGGATTCACACCAGTATTGTCTGTGAAGAGAGCTTGGCATGCATTGTATTGTATTGGGTTATATTGTGCTGCACTCTATTATCCTGTATGGTATTGTAAATGCCTGAGTTCTTCTACACCATGGCAAACATTTAATGAAACTAGGCTTTTTAACTTATAAACCATTACTAGATATGTACTGGCATCCTATTATTAGGATACATACATCCTAGTGTAAATTTCTCTAATGAGCAATTATTGTCAGCATCTTCCCATGGCTGTTGACCATTTTTATCTTTTGGGTAAAGAATCCAAATTTTTAGCTTGTATTTATCTGGGCTGCATATTTCCTAGTGAGTGTTCTTAATATATTTTGGATGTTTGGAAATGTTATGGTTTCATGTGTAGAAAAAACAAAATTATTTTTTAAAAGATTATTGGACTCATTAGGGACATTAAGTGTGACAACAGTCAGCAAAACGGAAGCACAAGAATCAGTTAATTTTCTATATATTAGTAATGATTGACTTTTCTTAGAAATCATGAAAACAGTCTTCTTTGACACATCAACTGTAATGACTATTGGTTGCCAAATTGGCTACATCTGGAATTAACTAAAATCCAAAAGTAGAAGACACACCTGCAAGGGACTTTTGCTTAATCTGAAGTAGGATGACCCACTTCTAATCTGGGTCTTTGAGGTAGGAAAGCATGCCTTTAATTCAGCTCTTTTGAGCTGGGAATACACACCTTTCATCTGGGATACATCTTCTGCTGGAAACAGGAAGCTTTTGCTCTTTGCCTGCTTGCCCTGGCCTTGCTAGGAAGTCCATTCCTTCACTGGCATTAGAGGTTATCTCTTCAGGATTCTAACATCTACTGTTGACCATCTAAGACTCCAGCCTTGTGGACTGAGCTACTGGATTCTTGGACTTTCCATTCATAACCACTCATTGTTAGAGTAGCTGGACCATAGCCTGCTAGTCATTCTAATAAACCTGCTTTATCTATCTATCTATCTATCTATCTATCTATCTATCTATCTATCTATCTATCATCTATCTATCTATATCTAAAGAAAAATATATAAAAAGATAGGTATAGATAGATCAATAAATAGATAGATGTTATTCTGAGAACCCCAATACAGCAACAAAATATGAAACATTAAAAAATAAACTTAACTGAGGATGTAAACTCAGCAAATAAAATTACAAAACACTGATACAACAAGCTAAAGAAGAAACTAATTGATGGGAAGTAGTCTCAACCCACATGTCAACTGTCAGTTGTCTGTAATTCCAGTTCCAGAGGATCTGAAACCCATCATCTGGTCTCCACGGGCAGTGCATGCACTCGGGGCACAGACATTCATGCAGTGAAAACACACATACACATTAGATAAAAAGAACTTTTAAAAGGTAAACATAGTTCTGTTTTCTATTTCATCCAACTTGTGAGTGAGGTTTTTCTCTGAGCTTTTTGTTTGATTGCCTGAGTTTTTAGTTTTGAGTTTAATTTTAGTTTGGCTTCTCTTTAGCAATCCTATTTTTGTAATTAAATTCTATTTTTGAATCTTGAATTGTTTTCATAATTCCATTCAACTTTTTGTGTTTCTGTGCTCTTCATTGAACTGATTTTTTTTATATCCTCTCCAAGGTTCTTAAATGTATTTCTAATTGCTATGTTGAAGCCCCTGTCTTGCTCTTTTCATTGCCTATTTGGTTTCTGCTCTCTGGAGGAGGAGGAGTGTCTTGGTTTGCTCATGTTCAGATCTTTGTGATGGGATTCAGGCATGTGGATCCAGGTGTTTCTTGGCCTTTTCTTTGTTGGGTGACCCTCAGGGTCTTTATTTGCAGCTACCCAAACTGCCAGGTTGTGGACCAGCTGATGACTCTTAGTATTCAGTTTTGGGGCCACACTGCATTTGTGAGTTCACACTCCAAGTGGTCCCAGACCAGCACAGTAGGTTGGGTTGTTGATAGGTACAAAGGCAGCTAGGGAGGGGATTGGCTTTAGATTATTTCTAACTGGGGTTCCTAATTGGCTCATATGACATCCCAGGGACCAGTTTTAGGGACTGGTGATTGAGAGTCAAGCAGGCTGGTAGGCTGGGTCTCAGAGTTCCTTCCTGAATTTCCAATCAGTCTTGGTGTTGGATTCAAAGCTGAAGTTATGGTTGGAACTCCGAGTTCAGACTCCAAGCAGCCTCATATCAGCATGGTGGGTAGGGTGGCCAAAAGGTAAGCAAGTAGGAAAAGGGAGTTGGCATAGGTGGAGAGGGACTGACTCTGGAGGTCTTTAAGTAGAATTTGGGGTCTAGCTTCTTGTTTCTGGTTCTAAGGCCCAGTGGTGGGCCCTTCAAAGTACCAATAACATTCTTCGCAGAATTAGGAAGAACTCTAAACTACTTTCCTTTTCTAACAGGAAAGCACCAAAAACTCTCAAATAGGCAAAGTCATCCTGATCCACACCACAAAACTGGAAGTACCATAACCTTGACTTATTTTGACACTGCAGGCCATCAAGAACTCAGTGGCCTAATAACAGATAGGAAGACATATACAGAAACTAGAAAAAAAAACCATGAATTTACATATTCTTGACAAAAGTGTTAAAAACATAACATTGGAGAAAGGACAGCTTTCAGATGTCACCATCTAATTCTTGACCTCTGTCTCTTATCTTATATAAACATCATCTCAAAATGGATCAAAACCTGAAATGTTAGATTGGAAACTCTAAAACTGCTACAAGGCACACTTAGCCAGAAGTTGTCATACTTGCCTTTGATCCCTGAACTCAGGAGCAGAGGTGAATGGATCCCTGTGAGCTTGAGGCCAGCTTGGTCTACATAGGGAAATCCAGGCCACCCAGAGCTACATTGTGAAACCCTATCTTAAATCAAACAAAACAAAAGACAGACACAGACATATTTACAGACACTAGTATAGTTTTCTGGATAGAATTCTCAAACCATGGGAAGCAAAACAAAACAAAACAAAACAAAACAAAAAAGCCAAAAATCAAAACCAAAAACCAAACAACAACAAAAGTTCCCCAAAACCCCACAAAACAAAACAAACAAACAAAAAGAATTTCACCAAATTTCTACAAAGAAAAAAATTGAACAAAAAGAAGAGACAGCCTACCGGATAAGCTACAGTGTTTGCCAAGAATTCATTTGGCAAAGGACTCATATCTGGAATTCATACGCAATTCTAAGACTTTATCATCAACAACAAAATAATACAATGTAGTCTTTAAAAAATGAGCAAACAATGTGAGTAACACTTCCCAAAAGAAATCCAAATGACCGACATAGATAGGTATGCAAAAGTGCTCAGTGTCATGAATCATCAGGGAAATGCAAAGTCAAAACCACAGCAAGATTCCATCTTACCCAAGTCAGTAGGGAGAACTATCATCTAAAAAAAAAAGGCTAACAAATACTTGAAAGCCGTAAGAAGAAAAGAATTCTTACTATTGGTGAGGATGTAAATCAGTACTCGCCACAGATCACCGTATGGAGTGTCCTGAAAGCTAAAAGTCAACCTGTCATTTGACTCAGGTTTCCTACCCCTTAGTATAAAACCCAAAGCAAATGAAAAGATACCTGTATATCCTTTTTTTTTTTTTTTAAAGGATACTAGGGGTGACAGCTAAGATAGGGAGGGGAACTGGCTTTGGATGTTTCTTTTTTTTTTTTTCTATTCTTTTTTTTGGAGCTGGGGACTAAACCCAGGCCTTGCGCTTGCTAGGCAAGTGCTCTACCACTGAGCCAAATCCCCAACCCTGGATATTTCTAACTGTGGTTCTTGATTGGCCTCCGTGACATCCCAGGGGTCCGTTTTGGGGGCTGGTGGTTGAGAGTTAAGCAGGCTGGTGGGATGGGTCTCAAGAGTTCTTTCCTGAATTTCTAGTCAGATTTGGGGTTGGATTCAAAGGTGAAGTTATGGTTGGTACTCTGAGTTCAGATTCTAAGCAGTCCCACATCAGCTTGGTAGGTAGGGTGGCCAAAAGGAATCACCTAGGTGCCCAACAACAGATGAATGTGTGAGAGCATATGAGGCGGCCCCCTCTACACACACACACACACACACACACACACACACACACACACACACACACACACACACACACACTGTTAATTCATCCCTCTGCAACAAAACAGTTGGAGTTAAGAAACTCATGAGCCACAGAAAGACAGGGATTGCATCTTTCTCATGTGTGGAAGCTAATAAATGTTAATGGGGAAGTAGAATAGTGATCACTAGAGTCAGGGGAGGGTGTGTGAGAGTGAGAGGGAGAAAGGGAAGTCAAGTCTGATCAGGTTGTGTTATATAAATATATATGCAAATCTTATACTAAGCCCTATTGATATGTTCAACTGCTACATGTTAACAACAGTCTTTCTTTCTTTGTCAATTATAATAAAACTTCTTAAAATGAAATTTAGACGGTAAATACAAGGGGAAACAAGGTAACATGGAATCAGTATATTAAGAATCACCAGTGATACAGTACAGGGGGCAAAGAGGTTAACAGAAGGGATGCTGGGATACTGAAAAGATGAGCAGACCTCTGGTATGACTTAGCATGGGAGAGAAAGTCTACAAATATAAAACTGTATAGAGAACATACATACACACACGCACACACACACACATCACTACGTACAGCTAATTAATCAAGAATATGATAGAGATTAAAGAGTCGTAACCTGTATCAAAACAATGGGAAGGGGGTGGAGAAACACATTAGCATAAAATAGAGAAGGTAGAAACTGTAAAGACAACTGTACTCTACCTACTTCCACAGTAAGCGGTAAAGGCTGGTGATTGTGTAGGTAAGTCTTCTAAAACTTCCAGACCTTCACCATTACTATGGTCTGGTTTACCTGGAAGCATATATGGATTAAAGGAGGGAGGGAGGGAGAGAAAAAGAAAAATGGAGGAAGAGGGGAGGAATAGTAGCCAGGAGAGCTGGAAGGGGAGGAGAGGGTGAACTCAGGGGCAGAGGGGAGAGAAAGGGGGGGGGAGGAGAGGAGAAGGGAGAGGGAGGGAGAGGGGGAGGGAGAGGAGAGGAGAGAAGAAGAGAAGCGAAGAGAGAGAGGGAGATGGAGAGGGAGAGAGGTAGGTGGGGAATAGAGGAGGAAAAATAAAAGTCAGTCCATTCATTTTAAAAGTACAGTGTAAGGGGTTGGGGATTTAGCTCAGTGGTAGAGCGCTTGCCTAGGAAGCGCAAGGCCCTGGGTTCGGTCCCCAGCTCCGGAAAAACAAAAGTACAGTGTAGGTTTGCTTTTAAAATAAAAGAATCAAGGAATAAGAAATGAATGCAAACCTCTTCCTCTTAAGAACCCTTAGTTGTGAAGACTAAATGAATCAGAATGTGTGAATACATTTATAATTATATCATATCAAACTATTCTTAATAGGTACAGGAATGCCTGGAATTCACAACATTTATCAAAGAGAAAAATTACAGCTTAATAACAAAAATCACAAATGTTGCTACTGAAAATGTGATCAAAATGTATTTACCACATCATCTATCTATTATCTACTTGTTATCTAATTCCTTATTTTACATAGAGATAACTTCAATTTGAAAATATATAGCCACATGGCAAACATCACATATGATAAAAAAAAATCCTGTGTTTAAGATTAGAAACAAGATATTAATGTTTTTAATCATCACTACTGCACAAAATAAGAAAGGTCCTATTTATTTAAAGGAGAAAAGAATTACAACTGTATGTGTTTGCAGAGAAATAAAAATTCTTTGTGGATAAATCTCCTTTAAGATATATAGTCTAAGGGAAGTTGTAAAACTCTATTGAACATACCAAATAAATCAGAAGCTATATTACAGAATCATTAATTCTCCCCAGAGCTTTCTATACTATATGATTTCCACTCGAGTTCTGAAAAGGATTATTTGGAGAGGGTCAGACAGTGGAAGAGAATTTTGCCAATGTGACCCTAAAATTTGTATGATCAAGGATAGTATTATAGTAGCAGTGGAAAGACAAACCAGAGCTGATGACTCTGCCAGACATAACTATTTCCTGTGATGCTCTGATTGCAGAGAGGGTGCCATGTGTCAAGGGCATGTGTAACTCCTGTGGGGAAACACTGAGTCCAGAAGAAAATTCTACACATATCTGTCCCCAAGAGAGTGGGCAGGATGCATAAGACAGGAGGTATTAGATATAAAATGGTGCTTGGATAATTTTGGGTTACAATTTAATAGCACAAAGTTGGATCCCCATTTCTTGCAATACTTAACTATCAATTCCAGATGGAGTTGGAGACTTCAATGTTCTTAAAACACCCAATGGAGACTTAGATCAAATATCTGAGGATAAAAAAAAAATTCTGCAAAAGATATCAATTATCATTTCACAGGAAAAGGAGATAGGAAGGCCCATAAATAAAATGATGTCCAATCTTGCTGTTTATAGGAAAACACAAATTAAAACCTCAAAGGGTTACCGTTGCATAGACAGTTGCCTGGCAACAATCAACAAACCAACAATACTAGCGTTGGGGAACTCTGCTGGCCTGACAGAGGGAGTTCACAATGGCACAACCACCTGAAGAAAAAACATGGCACCCATGGGAGCAGTTCAGTTAGCACCATAATCTAGAAAGCTGCTTTCTAGAACCATACCCCAGGGAAAACGGCACAAATGTGTGCCTAGAATCATGTCAAACAGCTTTGTTTGTAATGACAAAATGCCCCAGACAGCCCATATATTGATAATAGAATAAAGAATCATTGCACAAAAACTGGAAATCTATAAAGCACACAACAACGGACAAGCCAGAGAATGGGAATTCCCAGGAACACAATGTCTAACCAAGGGAGCAAGACACTTACAAATCAAAGCAATTTAAAGATGGCGGCACAGGCTTTTAAGTATAGTACTTAGGAGGCAAAGGCAGGCAGATTTCTGTGAACTCAAGGCCAACTTGGTTTACATAGTGAGTTCAAGGCCGGCCTGATCTACATAGACCAGCTGGGGCTATACAATGAGAGCCCCCCTCTCTATATATAAATATAAAAATAAAAGAAAGAGGAGGGAATAAAAACAACAAAGACCATAGGATTCCTTTTACATTACATTTTTCCTTACCTTTTTTTTTCAAAACGGAGTAACATTCTGTTTAGAATCATCACAAACTATTTGTTTAAAAAGCAAGAGAAAGATAGGTCTATGCTTGGGGATGGGAAACTAAGCAGGTCTGTGGGCTGTGGGATGCTTGCCTAGCATCCAGACAGCCTTGGGTTCTAGTACCGGCACGTACAGACTTGCTGTGGTGGTGCACACACGTGATCCTAGTTATTGGTGAGTGGAGACAGGTGGACGTGAGACTCAAGGTCATCGTCAATGCCGAAGAGAGTTCCAGGCTAGCCTCACAGCCTCTGCAGGATATCCGTTCCATGTGGCTCTCATTCACAGCTCAACAAGTAAACAGGCGACTGTGGTCTCTCATGCACTTAATCTCAGCACTAAGGCAGAGACAGGGAGATCTCTGTTGGAGGCCACACACTGGTCCACATAGGAAATTCTAGGCCAGCCAGGGCTGCAGAGTGAGACCATGCCTTGGAAGAATAAATAAAAAAATAAAAAGCTAATAAAAACCCCTATCGTCGCCCACCCCAAAACACCAAACACGAACCAAGTTCTTGGTTCTGATCTTACTGTCTCTTTCCTGATGTGGAAGGTTCTTAGGCACTCACTGCAAGGTTAACTGATGTTAGTATGACCAGCAGTTTTCAAAGCAAAAGCTGCTCAGATATGTTCTGTCACAATGCTGGGCCAGTAACATGGCTTGTTGTTAGGGTTATCATTGTGTGGTGAGACATCACTACCCAGAGCAACTTGGGGAGGAAAGGGTTTATTTTACTCACAGTTCTACATAACAGTTCATCATCGAAAATAATTCGGTCAGGAACTCAAGCAGGGTGGGATCCGAGGCCATGGAGGGTGCTGCTTACTGGTTTGCTTCACCTGCTTTCTTATAGAACCCAGGAAAATCAGCCCTAGGGATGACCTCATCCACAATGGGCTGGGTCCTCTCACATCAACCACTAATTTAGAAAATGCCCTGCATGCTTGCCTACCTACAGCACGAGCTTAAGAAAGCATTTTTCCAGCCACCAAACCCAGTCACTATTGCTGATGCCAAGATGTGCTTGCTGACAGGAGCCTAGTATGGATGTCTCCTGAGAGGCTCTGTCAGAGCCTCACTGATACAGATAAGGATGCTTGCCGATAACCATTGGACTGTGCACGGGGACCCCAATGGAGGAATTAGAGAAAGGATTGAAAGAACTGAAGGGGTTTGTAACCCCATAGGAAGAACAACAATATCAACTAACCAGACCACTCAGAGCTCCCAGGGACTAAACCACCAACCAAAGAGTACACATGGAGGGACTCCATGCTCCATATGTAGCTCCAGCTGCATATGTAGCAAAGGGTGGCATTGTCTGGCATCAATAGGAGGAAAAGCCCTTGGTCCTGTGAAGGCTGGTTTCCCCAGTGTAGAGGAATGCCAGGGTGTTGAGGTGGGAATGGGTGGGGGGGAGTGGGTGGGAGCATCTTCAGAGAAGTAGGGGGAGGGGGAATGGGAAAGGAGAGAAAGGGGATAACATTTGAAATGGAAATACATAAAATATCCAATAAAAAAAAGACCAAAAGAAAGGTAGGGGAGGGAGCATTTTTCTCAACTGGGTTCCCTCCTCTCAGATTACTTTAACTTGTGTCAAGTTGACATAAAACTAGCCAGGGCAACTGACCCTTTGTTAAATCGATTTAACAGTGATCTTTTATTTTTGTCTATCTCCAAAATAATAATAATAATAATAATAATAATAATGCATCACGATATAAAACATATTACAAACTTAAAGTATCACAGTCTTTATAAATTCAAACATTTTAAAATTTAGTCTCTTTTAAAATCCAAAGTCTTTAAAAATCCTAAATCTCTTTAAAACTGTCTGCTGTGGGCTCCAGTAAAATCATAATAAGCTAAATGCTTTCTTAATCCAAGAGGGAAGAACCTGGGCATAGCCATAGTTGGAACAAAGCAAACCCAAATTCTAAGAGTGCAGAGAACTCCGTGTCCAATGTCTGGGGTTCACTCACTCTCATCTGGGGTCCTCTGCAGAGCTAGGGTCTCTTCTCTGGCAATACTCTGCAGCACACAGCTTGTCACGTCAGCTCTCAACAGCTCCACTCCAGGACTGTTGCTCTTCTCAGTGGTCATCCTTTGGCACTAGTGCTCCAAAATGCTGAGGTTTCCTGCTAGAACCTGGCTGCACTTTCATTAATAGCACCCCCGCCCCTGGCTCTCTGCATGGTGCCAAGCCTCATCGTCTCTGTGTGACCCATCCTGGAGCTTCAACTGCTACTAAGGCTATTTCTTCAGTAGCTGTCTCTTCTGGCCTCTCACGGTGCCAGGGCTCAGCTGCTCTCCATAACACCTTTAAATCTTCAAAACCTGGATCATCTGGGTTACCAAGTTCAGCAGCCAGCAGAGGTACAATGTCGGCCACTTGTGGAATACAGTTTCTGCGCTGACCCTGAGGAAACACTGCCTTGAAGAATCTACCTCAGTAATGCTAGTTTCTTCTCAATTACTGTTAACTTCACAGCTCTGGCTGATCAGCAAAGCACAGGTTTTATTTCAACCGCTCTGGCGTGCTGTTCATCACAGCCAACCAGAGTCATAGATTCTTATTTCAAAATATTCAATGGCCCTGAGACAGCCCTTAAGGAACTTTCAAATTTCCCTCTGCAACTTCACAAATAGGACCTTCACCGTCTGTACTTCTCAACACCCTTATCTCCCAAGCTCACACAGAACAGTCCACCGAGCTGGGAACACTTAATGGCTTTTCCAACCCCAAATTACAAGGTCTTCCCCAGTTCTTCCCAAAACAGCATGATCGGGTCCATCACAGAAATACCCCACTATCCTGGTATCAATTTCTGTCTTAGTTAGGGTTACTGTAGTTGCGATAAAACACCATGACTTAAAAGCACCTTGGGGAGGAGAGGGTTTACTTCACTCATACCTCCACTGCCTTCCAGTTCTGTGGCTTTCTGACCCTTCTTCTGCCTCCTAGCTTGTAGGCTACCTTCCCGAGGATGAGACTATCAAAAACAGGGGTTCTTATCCCCTTTTAACATTATGACCCTTTGACACAGTTCCTCATGTTGTGGTGCCCCCACATATAAATTATCTTGTTGCTAATTCATAACTGTAACTTTCTAGTGCTATAAATCTTAATGTAAATTTCTGATGTACAGATAGCCTTATGCAACCCCTGTGAAAGGGTCCACTCAATTCCAAAGGGGTCATACAGCCCACAGGCTGAGAACCACTGATCTAAAACTAAGACAGAGCCAATATGTACTGAAACCTTTAAGGAGTGTATCGAGTTGGGAAATCATCACAAAAGTTGGGATGGAGCACTATATTGGATCCAGAATTACAACAAGCAAGCATCGATCCATACTAGGCCTTGTCTAGTCCCTGCAACTTTCAGTCATCTTCTCTGGGGGGGCCTCCAGAGATTCAACATGAGACCCCTATGCTCCAACTCCCAATCCATCAGTGTCAACAGGTCAGATGCCACATCTCTGCAAAGCAAGTCCTTGGGTACAATAACTTAAGTGGCATCTATGCCATTGGGTTTGGTGCTCCAAATCAACCCATTCATAAAAGCTTGGAAATTATACTTTTCAGGTCAGGCGATCAACAGCAAGAAGGAAATCTGTGGTTTCCGCCAAAGTCTCCTGACCTATGAGGATGGAATTCATGCAGTGGAAACAGAGCTGTGCTTGTGTGAACTACACAAGTGACTTCCATGTATAATATTTGTTTTGGGCCCAAGGATACAGTAAGGACTGGAAAGTGAGAGATCCAATAAATCACAGTCGTGGGTTTTTCTGGCTCAGGTGCGTGAGAGGGGCCCTTCTGCACTGCTGAAGTTCTTCCCATGTGACATAAGCCTTTTAATGGGGGAGGAAGGGATGTTGTGCTCTCTGTGATTCACAGTTGCGGGAAGGGAAGGGGTGGAAGGCAGGGAGGATCATTTCCCATCATTAGAGTGAGCCCATGAAGTGGAGACCCAGGCAAACCTTGAAGTGCTAAGCAGAGAGGACAGCTTTCCGTCTGCCGCTCACTGGCTTCATCAGAGGAAAGGCAGTGTCCTGTAGCGATGGCTTCCACTCTGGGCAGGCCTCTGTATTACACCCCGCAGTCTATCCTCTGGGCATTTCAGTCTCACCGGCCAAGACGAAGGCTGCCATCTTTTGGGCCCTCTTAAGGGTGAAACAAGCCCTAAATCCAGATTAGGAGAAAGACGATAACCATTTGGACCTCTGTCCTTACCAGATTATAAAACACATTACAAGCAGTAGACTGTATATATATACTCACTATTTTTCCTTCCTCTCTTCCTTTCTTTTTCTTTCTTTTTTTTTTTTAAAAAAACTTCCTTATTCAGATCCAAAACCTGGAGTAGAAGTCATTTATATTCCTCAGACTACAGTGTAGGGTGACTGTAAGGCTTTATGATTAGCAGACAAAATTATGAAACTAATGTCAGTCAATAAATGCAAGATCTAAAATCCAACAGAAGGGTCATGTTTCAGGGCGACACACTAATGGCGTTGGGACACAACACTAGCTGAACAGGTAGTCTGTGTGGCAGGTGTTCCCTTAGCTCCTAACTAGTGTGTCTTCTTATTCACCCCACGTCACAGATAAAGAAAGCACAGAGAGCGAAAGGGTAAACTTTACCCAGATGTCAAATTCATGCCTTTGTTCAGCAATTAGTGACAACATATAAAGTGTATAGAATATGTATGTCATAACAGTGAGCAGACTCAATAGACCCTTCAAGGAAGCAAGTATTTATTCTATAAGAACAAACCCATGCAACCTGTCTACCAGTTACGTTATTTATTTAATTTATTAATTATTTTTATGTGCATGAGTATATTTCCTGCATGTATGTATGTCTATGTGTTACAACGCATATTTGGTTCCTGACCAGGTCAGAAGAGTGTGTTAGGTCCCCAAGAACTGGAGACTCAGAGCGTGGTTAGCTGCCATGTGGGTGCTGGGAGTTGAATCCAGCAGGGCCTCTGGAAGTGCATCACGTAATCTTAACCTCTGGGTCATCTCTCCAGCCCGCAGTGCCTTTTATACATAATGAAGTGTGATCAAAGGATAAAGATTCACAAATCTTATATCTAAGAAGGTGTCATTATAGAGGGCCCTCCAATAACAGGAACCAGGGATTCTTCTGTAAATTGCTGTAAAGGGCTGGTACTAAGAACATACATGGGTCAGACACAGTCCTTTGCACTTTGAGAAATGTAGGAGGGTCTTTGTCCTGGTTAATGTTTCCGTCAGTTTCACACAAGTTAGAGTTATTTGAGAAGAGGGAACTACAGCCGAGAAAATGCTTCCATGAGACTGTCCTAGAGGGACATTTTTTAAAATTAATGATTCATATGGGATGGCCCAGAACATTATAGGTGTTGCCATAGCTTGGAAGGTGGTCCTAGGTTAGAGCAATTTGGGGAAGAATTAACACTGGATTATAACTCCATGTATGCAACTTATACATGCATCTACATCAATCCAAATAGACCAATACATGGGAGAGAAGAAAAAAAATTTTTTTTACACGAGAATCCTAGAAGTGACCACCATCTTGTCTTCTAACAGAATAGTATTGTTCTGACTGTTTTTGCAATTTCTCTAAAGAGAAGCAAATGGACCCATCTTTGAGGAAACTTGAACAAGACTGACTTTTTTTTTTTTTCCCTTTTTGGTCCAAAGACAACACAACAGAAATCAGAGTATCTGAAGGAGAAGGACCCTGTTTGTTTATCATTGCTGGTGAATCTTATGTGACTTTCTCCTTTAATTTTCTATATTTAAGAGTTTTGAACTGTGCTCCTTTATAACTGAAATTGTGGAAGCAAAGCTTTTGAGAACAGAGGAGCAACTGTGTTTTCTGTAATAAAGTTAGATTTAAAAAAAAATACATAAAAACCCGACTTTAGAACTTAACATTCCACCAAACTATTACAATCTTTTTTTTTATTTACCAACCCAAGATTTGTAAACTTGTAGGCTGAAAGTGGACCTGTGCTTTATGACTTAGACATTTTCTGATGTGTGTTAAAAGGCTCCACCGGATTCAGATGCCCTGCGGTGAGTGAATTTCAAAGACATAAAAATAAAAACAGCTAAAGAATGTTGTTTTAACATGAGACTGGAATCTACTCAATGACTGCTTCCCACTCACCCCTCTTCAGTGTTGGGGCACTCTCACAGATAAACACCCAATAGAATAAGGAAAAGGTATTAAGAAGTGAAATCACCTGTCATGGAAACCGCTGAAATTGATGCCAGAAACTGCTTTGAGGAAATAAAAAAAGTGTTTTTGTCTTTCTTTTCCTTCCTTCCTTTCTTTCTTCCTTCCTTTCTTTCTTCCTTCCTTTCTTTCTTTCTTTCTTTCTTTCTTTCTTTCTTTCTTTCTTTCTTCCTTTCTTCCTTCCTTTCTTTCTTTCTTTCTCCCTTCCTTTCTTTCTTTCTTTTTCCTTCCTTCCTTCCTTCCTTCCTTCCTTCCTTCCTTCCTTCCTCCTCCTCCTCCTCTTCCTTCTTTTCTCTCTTCCTGTGGGAACAACATGTGAGCCATTAATAGGGAGGACCTACATCAAGGCAATTAACAAGGAATGACAAAATAACATGGCTAGGTCATTTTCAAGCAGGGACACATGAATACCAGACTCTCAAGATAATAGTAGGATTCGCATTGCAGCTCTGGAAAATCCTGGCAAAATGGTTATGGTTGTGATATGAAAGTCCCTATATGAAGCCAATGTACTATAGACACCATTACCTTATTTTAGATACAAAACAATATATAAAATATAAAAATTATGTTAGTGATTTTTTTCTTTCCTAATCAAGCCCCGATTTAACCACCCCTTTTCTTCACTATTTTGCATTCTAGCCTGGAATAGTTTGTGCTAAGGTTATAAGAGAAAGATTTTTATCTGTAACAGCATTGCTGTGGAAGCTTCTACTGGGGGTGGGGGATGGGGGGGTCATATTCTCCTTAGGTGTGAGTGTAATTCTGACTCATCTGACAGGAAAGAAAGCAAGAAAGCACGTTAAGTTACTTCTCCTAATGGTGTGAAAAGCACTGACAAGGCAAATTAAGAATAAGGGATTTATTTTGGCTCACAGCTAAAAGGTACATCATAGCAGAAAGTCATGGGGGAAGGTAGGCATGGAGGAGGGGTCAGGCATGGAGGAGGGGTCAGGCATGGAGGTGGAGTCAGGCATGGAGGTGGAGTCAGACAAGGAGGAGGGGTCAGACAGGGGTCAGGAGGAGGGGTCAGTCAGACATGGAGGAGGGGTCAGGCATGGAGGTGGAGTCAGGCATGGAGGAGGGGTCGAGCATGGAGGAAGGGTCATGCATGGAGGTGGAGTCAGGCATGGAGGTGGAGTCAGACAAGGAGGAGGGGTCAGACATGGAGGAGGGGTCAGACATGGAGGAGGGGTCAGGCATGGAGGAGGGGTCAGGCATGGAGGAGGGGTCGGGCATGGAGGAGGGGTCAGGCATGGAGGTGGAGTCAGGCATGGAGGAGGGGTCTGGCATGGAGGAGAAGGTGAGTGGAAACATTACTGTTTCTAGGAAGATGGGCCCCTTCCTCTGGACTGTAACATCCCCCCTGTGTCTACCCTGAATGGGCAATGAATGCAGTACAGAAAGGGAACTGGTGTGTCAGAAAAAGTATCTCAAAACTTCCAACGGCAATCGGTTCATTTTTGCAAGGCTACCTTTATTTAATGAGCCTAGTTGTATATTATCAGGGCAGACAATAATTGTGAGTACCTAAAACCTACCCTGTTGGCTGAGCTGACATCACGCATGATCATGAGCTATGGTCCTCACACTCAACATTAGATCTCTAGATGCCATTCACCTTACAACTACAGTTTGTACCCTTGGCCAGCATCTCCAGTTCCCCTTGCATATGCCACTGACAATCTTGACTGTGGATTCAAATAAACTGAGAGATTCTGGGAGATGACTAAGGCATTTCTTGGTGTATCTATGAGGGCATTTCCGGAGAGGATTACCTTAAAAGGTTATATATGCTCAGAATGTGGCCAACATGAGGATAGAATCCAAAAGGAAAAGGGACTAATTTAACGAGCATGAGATTCGTCCTCTCTCTCTCTCTCCGTCTCTCTGCATCCCCAATCCTGAATAGTGGTGAGTTTCATCTTTGGAGGGCCTGAACAGAACCAAGAGGAGGAAGGGTGATTAGAACTTGGCTGGTACTGAGAGTCACCCACACTTGCCAACATCACTGCTTCTTGGTATTGGACCTTCAGTCTATGACTGAATAATACCACTAACCACTGTCTAGAGCTGCTGTTTCTCAGTCTCTGTAAGAATGGGCCACATTCTGTAGTAAATCTTCCCAACAATCATTTCTTCAACAAGATACACATAGTATACATGTGTGTGTACACTATCAATTCTCTTTCCCTAGAGAACACCGAGAGGCAGAGCAGGGAGCCCTGACACACGGTAGTCAGGTACTCTGGGATTGTTCCACTGCCCTAAAGGAGCAATCAGAGATACTCCAGGTGACAATGTGTGCTTCATTCGACCTCTGCCAGGCTGGTGGCAGCAGAAGAAATGAACAGTCATTAGATAGCTCTTTCCAAGATGGCTATTATCTCCTTACTCTAAAGAATGCCTTCAGTCGAGTGGAATGTCAGCTACCCTTTAATTTCTTCCCGCCTCTTGGCTTTCAGCATCCTTCTGCTCCTCTGCTCCTATACTGAGTTTCCTGCTTTGTTCTTTCTGCCACAGTAAAACTCCGGGATGCCCTGGTACCCATGGCTGAAGGGCTGTGGTTGTCACTGCGTCTCAACAGGTGTCACTGCATTTATGAGATAGTTGTCCCCATCACTGCTCCAGGTGTTTATAGTCTTCTAATTTCCCTGAGTGGAGTGATAATACACGTCACCCTTGTAGCCAGAATGGCTGCCGAATTGAGGGTAAGGAAAGGTGGTCTTATGCCTTTAGGGCTAACAAAGTTATCCCAGAGGGGATAAGCGTGGTCCCATGTTCTTCATCTTCTCTGGTGGTGTCTAGAAGCCTCAGATATACCATACCAGCTTGGGGCAAAGGGCAAAGCCTGGGATGGAGGTCCACAGTCTGTGTCTCCCTTCCTGGCATCAGAGCGCTACTGTTCACCAAGCCAGAAAAGGAGAGTTGCCCAGCAGGAGCAGGATCCCAGTCTGAATGCCAGTTGCCAGAGGCGAGGGAGAAGAGAGAAGCCTTCTTGGGGAGTCTTAGTGTTATGACTTGTTTAGGTAAAGGCCTTGTCTAATCTTTAATGAAGCAGCTCACTGGGATGATTTTAATTTGTTTGTATTCCTTTATTGGAGGTGGATTTGGATGCATATCTTTTATTGGGGGTGGACCAGGCCTTATATAATTTGGGGGGGAAGGGTGTGAGAATATCCAGGAAGGGGAGGTCATTGACGGAAGGCTAAGACTATCGAGATGCTTCATTAGCATGGAGAGGTGGTCCAGGTGTGCCATGTGACTGACTGCCTGAGGTCATCTTAGCTGAGGGCCCTGGTTTTGTACCCCAAAGCAGACAGTGAGGCAGCGAGGGAGCACCTGTCTTGAATCTCTGAGGTTCCCCCAGTTTGCGCATGCTCTGTCTCACCAGTTCCATGCTCATCTGGTGGCACGATCCACGTACCCTACCAAGAAGGTCTTGAAAGAATGAGGGGAAAGAGGGATGGTGTCAAAAAAAAAGTGAGGGCTACTCAACTTTGTGAAAATATTCCACTTGCCATAATGGTCCTAAACACGAACAGAAAATTAAAGCAACCAGGAAAACGTAAAGAAGGTTAAAACCATGCACAGTTTACCACTGTTCAGACACGGCAAGTAACATTCCAGTGGGCCAATGCCGTACCAGTCTCTTATCCCCGTGGTCCAAACACAGTGCAGAAACGAGCTGGCACACTGGTGAGGATTTCTCCCAGCAGACACGCTTCCTTAGCTCCCTCCCCACCTAAAATGGAACAAGGCTGGGGAATCCCGCAGGGACTGCAAATGTCATTAGTAACTGGCAATTCTCTTCGTTGGCATGTTATGTGGATTTGTGAATTGCTCCGTCGCCGAATGACAGCAACAGGTCTGAGCGAATTTAAATAAGGACCCATTATACAGCAAACACTCAGATACACAAAGTCTGACAGGGGAGCTGAAGGCATTCTTCCACTGCATCAAAACTACCATGTGACATATGCAAATTGAGTGCTTGAGGAGAGAGGTGCAGGGAACCATGGGAACTCGTAGAAGGGCAGCTAACCCAGTAAAGAGTGGAGAGGCCTCGGACTCTGTGTAGACAAAGGAGTACTCTGGCTCCCCAGGAGCCTGTGTATTGTAGCGCATTCTACAGACAGAGCTACAGATAACCATTTAATCCAATTTCCTACTGTTCTGCATGTTTTCCACCGTTGAACACGGTGCTATCATGAGCTATTTATAGTCTCACAATTAACTAGATGGAGTATCTATTTCCTGCATCCGAACATTGCCCATGCTGTTTTTCCATCCTTACCTTGTGCACCTGGCTGTGTTCTCTTGTCTCTGAGGTGAGGCATACTAGAAGGGCTATGGAGATGGTTCAGTCAATAAAGTGCTTGCTCTATAAGCGTTGAGCCCCCAAAGACTCTTCCCCCCATTCCCCACACACAAAAAGTCAGATGTGGAGTTAGGTTTTTTATGGAAGAGCTGCCAAGGAGGAGCAGGGCAGGTCTCTGGAGACTGCAGATCAGATAGACTAGCATATCTGGTGAGTTCCAGACCAGTGAGAAACTCTCTTATACGGCTCTTGAGGAAGAGCAGCTATGAGATCTATGATGTCTGACCTCCATACACATGCACCCATACACACATAGAATTACATACATACATACACACACACACACACACACACACACACACACACACACACACCACACCACACACAAATAGCCAAATGAAGCATCACCTCCTTCAAACATCACAGAGTGGATGTGGATAGTCACTGCCTAGACAGTACAGCCTACTGCACCCCTGAACTTAAGGTGTTTGCGTATGTACATGTGCTGTGGTCTGGATGTGAAATGTCTCCCCGCAGGCGCATGCGTTTGAACTGTTGTACAGCTGGTGGCGCTGTTCTGGGAGGCGGCGGCACTTTTAGGTTGAGGCTTGCTGAAAGCAGTAGGTTCCTGGGGATGAGTCTTGAGGCTTTATAGCTTGTCCCACTTACTGCTTGCTCTCCTTCCTGGCTACGTATAGAATGTGATTAGGTAATGTGATTAGATACTATGCATGTCCTACCATCATGTCTCCTCTCTCATGATGTGTTGGAATCATTCAAGCTGTATGCTAGAATAAACCCTGTCTCCCTTGGTTCTTGTGAAGTGTTAGGTCATAGTAATGAGAAAAGTAATACACTGTGTGTGTGTGTGTGTGTGTGTGTGTGTGTGTGTGTGTATACCCATGCATGTGTCTATGAGAAACATGGCCTATATAAGGTGAAGTCTATTGCTCCTAGAGCATGACAAGAAAACCATAGGAGATTGTGCTAAACACAAGAAAAAAAAATCATACAATCAAAGTCCCAATTAGCATAGCATATATGAAGTTGCTGCTGGCACAGTATATGTAACTGTTGTTCTATAGGCTCCTTCAAAAAAATAGAGCAAAAACTACACAACCAGTAACAATGTCATTTCTCATCAAGTTTTATACTTTCTACATGACTATGTGAACTGAACTTGGACCTGACTGACAGCACCGTGGATCTATTGACGCCGGCTTCACTATAAACATATGAACAATGCCTTCTGCTACGAGGTGACAATGGCTGTGATGTCACTGTGGGATGGGACGCTTTCAGCTGTGTTATAATCTTACAGGCCACCATTGTAGATGTGACTTAGTGTTAATCTAAGTGCCATTATGGAACAGGAAGATGACACATATGTATTGTCCTACCCAGGTCAATTAGTCTTCACAGGTGTTCAATTTGCACTCGTCCCCCATGTAGGTATATGAAGATGGCCACAGTAGTTACCTTATGAAAACAGGTCTTCCATGGGAGATGAATCTATGAGCTTCATTTTATGGACCATGATGTAGTGGCTAGAATAAGCTGAGGAACCTACACAGGGTTCTAAGATTAGCTGCGCCATGAGTCAAACAAACCAGGGTTCAAATCTTACATTACCATAGGTTCCTTAAATTATTTAGGCCTAAATTTCATATCTGTACATATGGATATGATACCCAGCTTGTAGAGTTAGTATACAGAATTTAATAATCTAGGGGAAAAAACCACAAACCTTATGCAGACCACTCCCAAGGATTTGCAAAGCTACTAAGATCGATCATATCATCTATCTATCTATCTATCTATCTATCTATCTATCTATCTATCATCTATCTATCTATCTATCTATCTATCTATCTATCTATCTATCTCTCTATCTATCTATCTATCATGTATCAGTATGACTGATTTCTTGAAAGGAAGGGAAGCAGAACAGGAAGGGAGGAGGCATCCTTACCAGCTGGGTCTGCCTCTCACAAAGGGATTTATTAATAGAGACTACCAAAGGTAAAGCCTACTTATCACTCAGGATAGAAGCACACCGCCTCCAGTCCCCCCACAGTCAGCCACACACGGTCATGGATAATATGCTCTCAATATTTTCTAGAACATTTCCTTAAGGTACCAGAGACATCTGAACTTCATTCATCAAGGCTGAATTTACTAATGAGCCCCTCCCTCCATAGAGCTGCTACTTCTTTTTGCATCTCAGCCCTGGTGAAGATGTAGTTTTCTTTTCTCCTCACCAGAGATGAGGCTCCTGTCCAGAACCCAGCTGAAACTCTGCCTCCTTACATGAACTTTCTAGGGCCAGTAGTAGTTTCCCCATGTGGCCCTATGAAGTGCACATCATTTTCCTGGGTTATAACATCTCTGACTTTTCCTATCATGTACTTGACCTGATATTCCATGCTTTCTCGAGGACAGGAAACACTTGCTGGTTTATCTGAATTTTGCCTGATTGAAATATGTTGGAAGATGAAAACCACATCTGGTCACTTTTTTCTTAATCCTGGAAGATATTATAAGCGTCAAGAATGTTTAGTGGCTAAGCGGTCTCTTAGTTACTTTTCTACTGCTATGAAGAGACACCATGGCCTAAGTGATGCATAGATCGAAACATTTACTAGGGTTTCCAGTTTCAGAGGAAGAGCTCACAACCATCACAGAAGGGAGATGGTGCTGGAGCAATGGCTGAGTGCTTACACCAGATTTACTCCCGATCCACAAACACGAGACAGAGCTAACTGGGAATGGTGTGTGCTTTTGAAACCTAAAAGCCCACTCCAGTGACACACTTCCTCCTATGAGACCATACTTCCTAATCTTACCCAAACAGTCCACCCACTGAGGACAAAAGTACTCAAACATGAGTCAGTGGGGCCATTCATGTTCAAATCACCACAAATGGTAACCATGCATTTTTTTTTTTTTTTTGGTTCTTTTTTTCGGAGCTGGGGACCGAACCCAGGGCCTTGCGCTTCCTAGGTAAGTGCTCTACCGCTGAGCTAAATCCCCAGCCCCGCATTTTTTTTTAATTCTGTCTTTCTCTGTCTCTTTCTCTGTTCTCTCTGTCTCTGTATCTCTTTCTCTATCTCTCTCTGTATCTCTGTTTCTATCTCTCTCTGTCTCTGTCTCTCTCTTTCTCACACACACACCCACACCCACCCCCCACACACACACCCACACACACACACACAGAGACACGCGAGCGTGCACTTTAACAGAATAAATTTCACAGAGGCTGGGCTCTCACAGAGAAAGCAGAGTTATCTCTGGCTACTTTTGAGAATTAAAATCATATTAAAAATGTCCTGCAACTTCTATTGGAGTATCCCATCCTCTCAGGAAAATCCTTGATGTCTGTGTTCTCACTTGCTGCCTTAGAATTATCCCTTTGTTCAGCATGGCTAAATATCCAGGGCTGACAGGTTCATGGCAAGATCTGTCTAACCTCAGGACGAATAAGTATCTTTCAAGCTGGGAAAAAGATATACTGCACTCGCCTCATAATTTAAAACCAACAGGATGTGTGTGCAATGAGAATAGGATTCTACCACGTACTCCAGGCTAGCTTTGAACTCATGATCTTCTGTTTTGCTTCCCCTATACTAGAATAACAGATGTGTTCCACTGAGGCTGGCCAAGGAGCACATACTCTGATTAGAGTTTTCTGTTTTTAAAATTTAGTTCCCACAGAACTCTTAATGTTATCCCCATTTTACAGATGAGGAAAAGAATGCTTGGGAAGTTTGATGCCCAGCAAGAATGCCTCGTATTATGTGCATCAGCAAGTGAGAGAAGATGATATCTGTCTGAAGGACTTCGGGCTATAAATATGGTGAGAATTACACATCATTTTCCGAAAGTGACCGTCTTAACACCATAAGTATAGTATACAATAAACTGTTTCCTTTCTATTGACTTGAAAGCAACCACTGCCATGAATACTATGCACAAATAGGTTCCATTCAAACTAATGATTTGATGTCACACTATGATGTCTAGCGTGACAGCAGGCCATTAGATTACAAGAAGAGAAAAACATTTGACCACTACAAAATAGGGGGCTCCTCCTGAAGGGAAAAGAAAGCCAAGAGGATTGGTCGAAAGGGTCAGAGTCTGCAATCTCTTTAATGGCTGGGCTAGAATCAAGCCCAATCCTGCTTCCCCTTTCAGATGAATGAACCATTCAGTTACTAAGCAATGTCCTGCAGGGAGACCTGGGACTTCTCTTCCACCCTGAACAGGGACCCAGGGAAGTCTTGTGTATGTCCTAACTCATCTCAGCTCTTTAATGGCTTGTAACCTTAAGGGCATTCTGCAACATGGGCTTCCTTAGCCGAAGAAAAATGAAGCTTAAAAGCTACCCTGTTCCCAGAGCTGTTGGGAGAATCCCATCAGAAGATGCACATACTATACAAGGTCCAATTTCAAATATCCCATAAACTTTCAGAAATATTAACTATGATTATTTTATAAGCTCTAAGTCGAAACAACTTCTTTACAGGCTGAAGGAACAAATATTTCTGACTTTGAGGTTTATATTTTCTCTTAAGGAACCATTTATATTTGACCTTATAGGGTGAGAATAATAGACATTATATAAACAAAGAGGTGTGGCTGTGTTTGCATGAAGCTTTATTGACATGAATAAGATGCAGATCAGGTTTGATATGTGGGTCTGGGGTGGTGTGAATAAGAATGACTCCCATGGCATATTTGAATGCTTAGATCACAGGGAGTGGAACTGGTTGAAAGGATTAAAAAGGTGTAGGTTTGTGGGAGGAAGTGTGTCACTGGGGGGTGAGCTTTGAGGTTTCAAAAGCTCATACCAGGCCCAGTCTCTCTCTCGGCCTGTAGATCAGGATGTAAAGCTCTCAGCTACTGTTCCAGCACCAAGCCCACATGTATGCTGCCGTGTTCCTTGCCATGATGATAATAGACTAAGTCCCTGAAAGAGTAAACCATCCCCAGTTTGTTTCCGTCATAAGAGTTGTCTTGGATATGGTGTCTTTTGGTAACAATAGAACAATAACTAAGACAAGGTCACAGGTTGTTGACCTTAGTTCTAACTTAACCAACAGGAATTCTTCATAACCTACAGGAGAGATGCTTCAAGGTACCCAGTGCATGCCTGAAGGCGTGAATGCTACAGAATACTAGTCATATAATTTTTTAAATATATATATATCGCTATGATAAAGTTAAACTTGTAAACTAGGCAAGGTGAAAGGTAGGTTACTTGATTCTATGCAAGAAACACTGGAATGAAATGCTATAAATATAAAAAAAAAATCTTATCGTGCCAAGTATACCTTACTGGGGATGAAGTATAAGAATATTTGCCTTTGTCTGTGGTGTGGTGATCATGGGTCATTATAGGTTGGCTCTGTGAGGCACGATTAGATTGCTAAGTCAAGGTTCCTTGTGGTTCTGATTTGCCTCAGTTCAGCACAGAGAATAGAATGATAATGAACTGTATACTTCAAACCTTTAGATAAGAAGATTTAGAATGATTCACTAAGAAGAAATCATCAATGTTTTGGAGGGTGGGAATGTTTACCATGATGTAAATATTATGCAATACATGCAGGTACTAAAACATCACGTAGTTACAATTCTTTTATCCTACATATTGTAGAATCCTTTTATGTTTTTATATATCATCTGAAAAATGAGCCCTATGTCAATTTAGACAAGCATATGAAGATTACTTGAATAAATATCTTCATTACTGCTCATGGTGTATTTAATAGTGGAGGTAGCTACCAAGTTACTAGTTACTAGGGGGCAGGTAGCAGATACAATGTGATTGACAGCTAATTTTAAATTTATGAAACACTTGTTTCTGGAATTTTTCATTTAATACCTTTAGCCTACCACTGACCATATGATGGTTAATTTTGACTATCAACTTGATAGGAATTATAATCACCATGGAAACATGCTTCTGAGCATGTCTGGGAAGGATTTTCTAGATTAGGTTAATTGAGGTGGGTAGAGCCACCATAAATGTGGGTGTTACCATTCAGTGGACTGGGTTTCCTGACTGAATGGAAAAGGAGAAGGGGAGCTGAGTAGAGCATTTGCTGTTCTCTGCTTCCTGACTGCAGACGCAACATGGCCAGACGCTCAAGCTGCTGACACCATGAGGGACCAGACCCTCAACTATGAGTCCAAGCAAACTCTTCCTTCCTAAGGCTCATTTTGTGAGGAAGTTTGTCATAGCAAGAAGAGAGTAAGTAATACAGAAATCACCGGGAATGAAAGCACAGGGAAGGGAGGCCTACTATGTGCAGGATGTTCCAGCCTGATGCTAGGCCTCCTGAGATAGGAAGCAGCTACAGGGAGGGCTTACACGTGTGAAATAAGCTATCATTTATGCTGTGAACAAAACAATGCGGAATAATACGCTGTTGTTACAACCGTGTTAAAAGTACAAATTCTAAGACCCCAGGACTTTATGATCCCTTTTATGGCCACAACCCTGCCATGGGTATTTAAATACACTGTGACAGACTGACAGAGGAGAATGAAGATAAGACCCCCTCCTGTATTGTTCAAGATTCTTCTTTCAGACTCTATTAGATAAAATGTCGCTTCCCTTGGGCATATGTTCTTGGGGAACATCTGGGATTGCTGCAGGACTTCCTTTCTGTATCTTCCATCTAAACTCAACCCTGAGGTGAGTTGAACTGTGATGTGTCTGAGCCCTTGAGGCCTTCGAGGGAACATCTGTGTGGGCAAACACGCATCGGCAATGGAACACTGGTCTTGCAACCTCTTCATCTGAAGTGAAGGCCATGAACATTTCATCATATTTCCATAGTCCCTGGGGAGATTTCAGTAAATTTTGATAATAAGCTTTAGGATCTGCACCCTGCCCGTGACCTAAGCCCCCTTCCAAGCCTTTCCAGAGGATTCTTGCCTTAGCTGCTTTAAAAAAAAAAAAATCAGAACTCTATGTGTTTGCCATCTCCTGTATTTTTCTATTCTAGTATTTGGTAGGAGAAAGTAGATACTATGCAGCTCATTCCTTTTTAAATTGTGGGTTTCAAATGAATGTGTATTTGATGTTCAACTTGATTGAGGAGTATCACATTTCCCAGCTGGCAGTTTTTAAAGACAAGGCCAGATCGCCATCTGAGGGAAGGCATGGTCCAGTTCCTAGCCCTGGAACTGGAAAGGAAAATGCCACCGCCACCAGCAAGGACAACTTGGATAATGGAACAGAAAGAGGACTTTCTCTCTGGGGCTGCTGGAGATCAGAAGAACTGTTTGGAATCTTCCCCGTGCCGTAGAAATAGGAGATAATCCACATCTGAGTCTAAACAAAAAAAAATTTTCATTCAATTTATAAGAATTAAATTTTCAAAAATGTATTTTTAAACCTCTTAAGTCAAAACAATTCTTTGCTGCTCAACTCGGCTCTTCCAGTGAAGACAAAAATGACATTAACCCAAGCACAAATAGCTGGCTTTATGATTTTAATGGAGCAAACAAAACTGATTTATTAATAAAGTGTATTGTTGAAAGAGAGTCTTGGTGGAATCTTGAGCTGTGCAGTGCATCCATTTTTATTGGCTTCACTTTGTTATGGTTTCAGAGCTATTTATAATGTTATCCCTCTGAAAAATCCCTTTCCATTCTCTCATTTGTCTTCCATCTCCAGAAAGCTTCCCATCCAAACTAGAAAACAAAACAAAACAAAACAAAACAGTTACCCTTTCTTCTACACCTCCTTAGAGCCAATTGGAAGTGGCATCTCCCAGGAATGGGTCCATTTCTCATCCATGCTCCCAGCCGGGAATGGGAATCCAGCGTGTGCTCTGCAGCTTTGTTCTAGAAGGCAAACCTCAAGCTGCTATCATTACTTGCTCCGTACTTGGAAACCATCTGCTTTCACATTCTTTCCTGAAAGGAAAGAATGATGGAGAAAGAGAGCCATCCTCACAGGTCTGCCCGCTGCAGCTGTATCAGGCCCTGTGCAGACTAGTCTCACTATTGGTTTAAGACTCTGCAGTCTTCAAATTCTCAATCTTCTTTGGAAGAGGGGATCTAAGATTTCAGGGCGCATTAGGTCCTGGACACTCTGTAGCCTGGCCTGGTAAAAGTCAACATGCTATTACCCTGAATTCTTTTTCTCTGCATCATTTATTTATGGAATGAGAGAAACATCGCAGTGTCAAAAGTCCTCTCTGTTCTTGCTGTGAGCTGGGTTTATACTTAACATCATACATGAGGATCATTTCTAAAAAAAACCCTGGGGGTGCTATGCTTGCCCCTGTTTTAAATGTGGGAAATTGAGGATTAAAAAAGGTAGTATGTTCTAGGTCACAGAGCTACTGAGGGGTGAGACTGGCTTTTTTTTATTTAAAGATTAATATATAATCTAACAGGTCAATGTCAGTTCTCACTTGGAAATCAACAGTTTAAAACATCTGAATTAACACAGCTCAGTGACATTCTGCAGACACGATAGGAGAGTACGTGTGATGGACATGGAAGACAGAGGTCATTTGAAGTGCTTGTCATTTCTGCCCCATTCAGGTTTGGGGCTACTTTCAAAGCCACAACACTGCTTTGGCTCATCTTCTGTTGATTCAATAACATTCCTGAGGCTGAGAAAATTCTAAAGAGATGTTTATTTAGGTTACAGTTGAGAGGCTGAAGGCAGCCCACTTTGTTCAGTCTCTCCTGTCTGTCTTTCTGGTTGCATTATAGCGTGGAGCTACAGGACAGAGAAGGTGGGCTCCATGCTCGGATGGAAAGCCAGAGACTAGAGGTGTCTCTGATTTGTCTCTTTTGTAACAATACTCCTCAGAGGAACCAAACAGGGTTCTACCAGAGGATGATGCTCCCAACGACCTAACGCTTTCCTAGGTCCCACCTTTTAAAGGTATAGCCACCTTGGCACCATCATGCTGAGGGCCAAGCTTCTAGTTCATGATCTTTAGATGGTGGTCAGGGGAACCATACCCAGGCCAGAGCACTATCGCTTCCTAGAGTTTTCATCTTTAACAATCCACAGAAATCATCTTGGATGGCTTCTCCTGTCCTCTGTCCTTGTTATTCTGCTATAGTTTTCCTACCCAAAATAGACCGAAAAAAAATTCCATGCCTTGGATATGACATTCATATTTTGACTCACTCAGGTATGGAGAACTTCGGAACTGACAGAAAAGGGAAGCCTCCTTTCCCCCAGCTGAATGAAAGCAACAAGTTCTTTAGTTTTTCAAACTCTATCAGATTCAGGAAATGGAAGAATATACTCCAACTGCCTCTCCAGACAATGTTCTTTGATGACTGTGGTGGTTTGAATGAGAACAGCCCCTATAGGCTCACAGTTTTGAACGCTTGGTCTGAAGTTGATGGAAGTGTTTGGGAAGGATTGGGAGGTGGGGCCTTGTTGGAGGAGGTGTGTAGCAAGGGGCTCCAAGCCACTTCTAGTTTCTCCATCTCCAGCTCATACTTTGTGAAAAAGATGTAAACTGCTGCTCCTCTGCCATGCCTGCCTGCAGGCTGCCATGCTCCCTGCCGTTAAAGTCACAGACTCTGGCCCCCTGAAACTGTAAGACTCTATTAAATGCTTTCTCCTTTAAGTTGCCTTGGTCATAACATTAGTTAGCCGTAGAAGGTAACTAAGACAGTGAATGACCAAAGAACATCCTATTTTAGCTTAAGTCACTTTGAGCTGAGTTTCTATTATCTTCAACTAAGTAAGTACTGGTTAGGAAAGAAAGGATTAGATTTGTGAAATGAAAGCAGCTTTCCTGACATAAATGTGGAAGGCTAACTAATTACAATTTCCATCCTCTTATCCTGGGTCTCTCATACATACACAAGACAGCACGCCCCACGTTAAAAGGCAACTCTCTTGATGAGAGTTGGACAACCTCAAAATTCAAAGAGCATATGTTCACAATCTCAGTTTTCTTCCCTGAATATTTTTCTCACATTCCAATAATTTTGGTTATTTCCTTTTCCAACTGTAGTAAGGGATGGGATAAGGACCATGAATGAAACAACTTAGAAAGGAAATGGTTTATTTTCATCTTATACATCCAGACAACAGTGTATCGCTGAGGGGAGTCAGGGCAGACACCTGGGGGTAAGAGCTGTTGTAGAGGCCATAAAGGATTTCTGTTTATTGGTTTGCTCCTTATATTTGGCTCAACTTGCTTTCTTATACAACTAAGGACCATCTGCCCAGGAATAGTACCACCCATATGGGCTGGGCCATTCTGCATTAATCAAGAAAATTTCCCACAGGCCAGTCCAATGGGGGCGTTTTCTCAATCGAAATTTCCTCTCTTCGGATGACTCTAATGTGTTCTCAACATAGGGAAAACCTTACATAAGGTAATTGTCCTAACCTGAAGATCCAAAATCAAAACTTTTTTAAGTTGGAAACATATTTTTAAAAAGTATTTCAGATAGGGGATATTTAACCTACACAGAATTTGCTAATTTTGAGAGAAGGCATCCTCATATCCTATAAACATGAACCAGTGGTTCTTAACCTTCCTAACTCTGTGATTCCTTAATACAGTTCCTCATGTTGTGGTGACCTCCAACCATAAAATTATTTTTGTTGCTACTTCAAACTGTAATTTTGCTATTCTTCTGAATTGTAAATATCAGTGTTTTCTGATGGTCTTAGGTGACTCCTGTGAGAAGTTCACCCCCACCAAAGGGGTTGCAACCCACAGGTTGAGAACCACTGGCTTAAACAATTATGAATCTTAGTGTTCCCAATACCTGGTAGAGTCATCGTAAGTAAACACTTAGTCTCCTGAGTGAAAGGCCTATCCAATTTCCTCTCATCAGCAAGAAGCAAAACCACCGCCATCAATGAATAGATCCAGTTCCCCAGCGATCACTCTATATTTGGAGTTAAGATATGATACCTCTTCTAGACTACTTCAACCGAATGAGTGGAAACTCGACATGAAAATTGCCAGTGGCATTTGAGAAGAGTTGAAAACAAGATCACAAGACCTGTTTCCACATTTTGGATCTAGTAGCAGAACCCTGTCAAACAGATTCTATTCTCAAAATACATATGGAAAGATCTGTGAGGGGCATCTGGCTTTGATGGAACTAAGGTAGATACGCTTCCGCGTGTGTGCCATGTGGAGTCTTTACACAGGTCCCGTGGCTTGAGCTGTCAGTCTCAGGAATAAAGTAGAGAATCGTTCCCCTTTCCCTTCCTAAGTGTGGTGCTGGCAGCCATCCTAGGGACAAGTGGTGGATAGACACCAGCTGCATCTGTTATGTATTGGATACTATTAGGTGTCTATAAGGTTAAGCCTGGCAAAGGACAGGCCATCCTTCTATCCTACATAGACCTGTACCCTTCTAGAGGCTCCCTGGTCACAGCGGGCTGTCTTTTCTATGTGTCATAAACCTTTCTCAACAAACCTGCTCTGAGGAGTTGGTATCTATAGTGTGAATGAATCCCCTCAAATCTCAGCTTCTGAAGACCCGTTCCCTCAAGTTGTAATTAGTTTTAATTGGTTTAAAATCTTCTTGCTTAACTTACAAAGTAACAGATTTCCTTATGGCATCCCCATACACTCTTAGTTTGGGTGGCTTCTTTCTCTTTCTTCCCCCATCTCCATGTCCCCACATTCCCCTTCCATTTTCATATCACACACTTTCAATTGACCACTCTACCTACCAAATGTAAGAGTGTTTGAGGGTGAGGCCTCCAAGAAGCTATTGGGCCACGAGTTTTCTGCTTACACGAGTAGCTTAGTCCATTCATAGATGACAGATACACTGTCTTGGAGGAGCTTTGTTACAGAAGCAACTTATTTCTGGCATGCTGGCCCCTTCTTACCATGTGATATCCAACACCATGTTAGAAACACCCAAAGGGCCTTCACTAAAATCAAGCCATTGCTAAAGTAATGTCCTCTAACTTCACACCCTCTAGAACAGTCCACTAAACCAATCCATCTTCTCTATAAGCCTCCCAGTCTCAGACATTATGAGACTAAAGTCACAGATCCTTGTAGTAGAGCATAGGACTGAGTCTGAAATAGTTCTTTCCATTTGTTGGGTCTTGGGTTAGTAAGTGTCTTAGAATCTCAGTCTTTCTCTTTTATAACATGAGGACAACAGCAGTAACTATAACCTGAGGATAATAGCAGTAACCTGACTGTGATGTTGGGTCAACTACATACACTGCATTTGACACTGTCCATACACTCAGAGAAACCCAGTGGGACTCCTTATGGTCTTTCTGTGGGGTGGCTATGAAGCACCCAGTGCTCGCTTCATTCTAAGGCTCTGCTCAGTCCTCTGGAGGCAGAAGACTGTAGATGTAACGCTGAAAAGAACACGTGAGTTTGAATCGCAGTAGCACTCTTTGCAGATTCCAGTTTCAGTAAATAAACTATAAATACATCTTTACTATACACATGCAATAATTGGGACAGGCTTATATGAAGAGGCATTTGTTATTTATCTAAAATTTTGTTTTAACAAGGCATCTTGTATTTTGTCTGGCAATCCTACTCACGGGCCACGAGATCTTCAGTACAGTTATATAATATTTCGAGTTCTAAGACTCCTAAAGATAGTATGAACAGCAATTACAGAATAATTCTTATGTACCATACTGTTATGAAATACTTTTATCTGTAAAAAAAATTGTATCGCTGCTCTGTGGATGAGAGTATAGAGATAAGGTGATGGGGCTGCTTCAAGCTCAGTTCATGCAGTTAACACATTTAAATGGGATGCAAGGCCAGCCTAATTCAGGAGGTCTCATTGGGCCCTCCTGTTTTCATAAATCACATGTTGGCTATGTCTTAACTTGCCTGAGGTTCCCATATTGCTCAATCTTATGGAAGAAAATTTGAAAAGACAGTTCAATTGCCAAGGGGAAATCGTTAGAAGTCCCATTTAAAGAGAACCTAAGTGTTTGAACAACACTCATCAAAATTCTCTTTTCTTTTCTACCATTTCCCTCCTAACCAACAATTCCTCAGAGATTCCTTGATAAGTTCTGGAGGAAGCAAACAAACAAAAGACCTTCCTCACCCCCAAGCCTGTGACTTCTCTCTTCTTGTAGTATTGCCTTTTTCTGAGGCATTAGTATACAGGTTAACTTGGCCTCTCTCTTCTAGAAGAGTCCATGTTATTTAGAAGAAAGGAAGAGAAATTGGCTTGGCAATTTCAAAATTCTCTTCAGCAGGCCAGGGGAGTCGCTAGAATCAATGCCCAGTTAATAATGCTTTGTTCCTTCTGCTCACCTAGAAAGTGTTCATTTTCTTCTGTCTTCCCTATCTCGTGCCCACATCCTCCCAGCTCTTGTTTTAGACTCTCCATGTTTCCCAACCTGGATTTCGTTCAGAGTTTAACAGCTACCGAAAGCTCTTGGGAAAAGATGGGGAAGGAAGTCCATGGGTTTAGCCTCTGATTATTGGGTTAGCTGATCTGCAAGAAAAGACAGTACATAGAGTAATGGAACTCCTCAGGGCTCTCAAAAGGACATTTCCCTAGGAAACCAAGCAGCTCAAGAAACATTGTGAGAATCCAGTTCCAGAAGCACCCTGTGGAACCTTTGTAGACTCAGGTGCTCTGACCGTCAGTTGCCGCTGGCTAGAAGGATGGTAAAAGCGTAGACATCTAAGGGATTTACTGCTAGCCAGATGGCCAATACCAACTTTCCAAGTACAAGCTACTATAGAGGCCATCAAGTGAAATGTGCAGTCGGGTTTTGCCTGGGGCTCTAGGGAGGGCTCCCAGTGGCATGTTTTCTTACTGTCCTCTGATCTTTAACTTTAAACAAAAGACAGTTCAGCTCCTGATGGTTAGTTACACTTTCCCTTTTTGAATGAGGGTTAGAGCAAATGCTTTCTGTCAAGGGGAAGCAGAGATGTCCCTTCCACGACCTGGATCATTTGAAAGCTGTACATCTACCATGACAGCATTTCCTTCATTTTGCTGTTACCAGGGCTAACTCATGCTGTCTTCTGATGGACGGACACTCTTAGCATACAAGAACTAACAAGTCTGTGGTATTCTACACAGGAAATAATTCCATCTAGTCACTCTTCACTTTACTTTTAACATTTTGCAGTTGAGAAGATGGTAGCTCAAAAAGTTTTGTAAAATGAACAAAATTAAGAAATAACCATGATGGCTGTAGTCACCAACAATGAAATAACAGGCAACAGACAGGGCTTAGTATTAAGAGCTTCAATTTCTAACACCCTTATGGCAGCTCAGAACCACCTGTAACTCCAATTCCTGGGTGGTTGGCCTAATGTCTTGTACTGGCTTCCACGGGCACTGTGCACACATAGTACACAGACGTACATGCAGAAAAAATACACATAAAATAATTAAATAAAACAAACAAACAAGCTATCTAAAAATTTTTATAGAAAATAGTTCATGACTCAAATCATAAAACAAAAACTTAATCAGTTATATCACTAAGGAATATATATATATATATATATATATATATATATATATATATATATATCACCAACACATGAAAAGATGCTCAAACTTTACTAACCAGGTAACTTGCAACTCAGAACTGAGAGGTGGCAGTTTATAACCATTAAGACAGATATTATTTTAAAGAAAAACAAACCCTCCAAATCCAGAAAACAAGTGCTGACAATGACTGGTTTAAGGACCTCTTAGGCATTACCCACAGGAATGGAACATGGCACAGCTGCACAAGTGGTATGATGGTTCCTGGGAGGATTGAGTAAAGAATATTCTGTGATCCGGTAGGTTTGCTTTTTGGTGTGCATATCTAGGAAAAGCAAAGGCAGAAAACTGGATGGGTATTTCTCCAGCCATGTTCATAGCAATGAGTTCACAGGAGTCAAGAGGTAGAAGGAACCCAAGTCCTACAGATGCATGAAAGGACAAACAAATTGTCTAGGCAAACAATGATGGATTGTTTATTAAGGCTCAAAAGAAGTAGCCTTTGACATGCACTGCAACATGGGCAAACCTTGATGTTTTGCTACATGAAAATAATCCAACCAAAAACCAGACAGAGGCTCAACAATGGAGTAACTGACCTATTATATGAATCACCAAGACTAGACTCATAGAGGCAGAAATTAATAAAGCCAGAGGAAATTCCCCAATACTCTCTCTAGTTTCCTTTGCTTCTAGTTAGTTGATTTCTTCCTCTGGCTTCAGAAGTCACTTAGTAATCAATGACCACCACTGACTGCTCTGGGCCACACCTCTGACATTCAATCATGATGGTTAGCAATGGTGGTAGTTTCCCAACTCTTCTCAGCAGGCAGAGAATAGGACCCAGCCTGCACTTTTTCAGTATACATGGGTCCCCTGAAGAGACACTCCAAGTTTGCAGTAGATCCTTATTCCCAGGAATTCTGACTTCAGATCTCATCTTTGCAATGATTCTACGGGCAGGTTCAAGGCACCTGTCTCAATGCTATGACTCCACTAGGGACTGAAATTCTGGCAATTTGAGAAAGAGTTTTGCAAAGTTCTGCTGCCTATGCAGAGATTGACTTCTCCCTTTCTCCCAACAGACATTTGGCAAAGTCTTGGCTATGTCTCTGGTTTGTGCAAATTGGAGAATTTTGCTACTGGCATCTGGTGCATGGTGGCTGGGATGCTACTAAAGTCCTCCTGTTCATAGCTCAGCCTCCCCACAACAAACAATTTATTCAGGGGCCATGTCAACAGCACTGCTGATGAAAAGCTGTGGTCAGACATTTAGATAGCCTTTAATGGAATTCTTACAAATTTATTTTGATGGCTGGACTGGGCTGCTTCAAGGTTTTCCTGAAACTGAGCTGGGTGGGAACTCCAGATGATTTCAATTTCATCTTCCTTGGGGCTTTGCTGCTGTCCCTGAATGCCCTAGTGTCTCACCAGCAACGGCTGTTCCAGGAGGTTCTTTTGTTGTTCATTTACTTTCCTGTTTGTATTTTCAGGATCTTTAGGCACTGATCACCTGGCCTCCGTGCAAAGCTTCAAATGCCATTTCTCTCCAACTGGGACATAAACATTGGAGAGTTCCAAACTTTGTATATAACGTAGGTTCCTCAAAAATATATGATTTCATTTTGGCCTTGCCTGAGCTTGCCCCAGATTTCAATCTGCTTTTAACGGTTAATTTCACGTTAGCGATGGAATGACATGACAGCCTGTATACTAGTGGTCTCACCTTCCAGATCCATTGCATTTATTTTGGAATAAGAAATGTCATCACCCATACAGAGCTTTACGTGGTTCTGATAGGAACAGAAACATCTATCTCTCTTCCTGTGTGTAGTCAACAACTGGACTCTGACCTCCCTAGAGAGATAACCAAAACTGCCCATGAAATTGAGCCATGAGTAGGCAGGAATATCATTAACAACCCAGACCCTACTACCCCTTTCAGTGAACAGCATCCTTGATCAATCTTAACATCACTGAAAGGGGAATAACCACAAACCACGTGCATCCTTGCTGTAATGCAAGACGAAACACACAGCTCTCCCCCAGAAAGATGTTGCATGAAAAAAAAATCTAACCATGTCTCTAGGTTTAACAGCCTGCCCGCAGGAAATGAGGCAGATAGACGAATAAATAAAATAAGAGCATGAGAAAATCATCAGTCAGATCCAGGATGTGGGCAATCTGCCAAATGCCACAACCCTCATTTGGATTCAGATTCCTACAAACCCAAGGCCGAGAGACATAGAGACAAGCGAGAAAATATGTGGGGGCTAGAAAGATGGTTTATCAGGTAAGAGCACTTGTTCCTGCAGGGAACTGGGTTCAATTCCCAGCACCCACGTGGTAGTTCACAACCACCTGTAAGTCTGCTTCCAGAGAATGCAATATATCCTGACTTCGTCTGATAGCAGGTATGCACTGCCAGACACACACACACACACACACACACACACACACACACACACACACACACACACAGAGAGAGAGAGAGAGAGAGAGAGAGAGAGAGAGAACACTCTCACACATAAAAAATAGAAATTTGAAAAAATATTATAAAGAAAGTATGACACAGACTTAGTATTAGAAATTATTTTGGGATCATTGTTAATTGTTGCCAGCTGTGATGGTGGTTACAGTTAAAAACTGGCTTATCTGTCAACAGGAGTGACGCGTGTGTAGATAGGTCACTCCACTTCATGACATCAAATGTTCCAGACGACTCTTTCAATTGAGATGAAACCAGGTCTTCCTCACGGTGTTAGTGACAAAATATGCAAGGAAACCAGCTTAAAGGAAGAAGCTGTACCTTGGCTCCAGATTTCAGAGGTTTGGTCAATCCTCGGTAGACTCCTTTATGATCTTCGTCCCACAGCAAGACAGGACATCGTGGCAGAGGGTTATAGTGGCAGAAAAGTGTTCATTTCATGACAAAGAGGAGTAAGAGAAGAAGTTGGAGAGAGAGATGGACAGGACATGCATGGGGGCTGGGATGCTACTAAAGTCCTCCTGCGAATAGCTCAGGCCCCTGCATGTCACTCAGGGTAGGGCAGAGTATGCAGGAGCCAAAGAAAGCAGAAAACAAGTAGTATGTATATGTATATGTATATGTATATGTATATGTATATGTATATGTATATGTATATGTATATGTATATGTATATGTTTGTCCTCTGAAGCAATACTGCCAGTGACCTACTTCCAACTAGGCCTGACCTCCTGACATTTTCATACCTCCTAATAAGTCACCACCCTTAGGTCCAAAGCTGTGGCATAACCCCCTATGAAGCCTTCCTAGGCCTAATCACATGCCCTCTTGGCAGAAATGCCTCATTGTGGGCAGTCACAAGCTGCAGTGCTGGACAATTATCCGACAGACAGATATTTAAATGTCTGCAGCATAAGGCATCTGAGCAGGCAAAAGTAACATTTGAACACAATGGCTGACTTAGCAACAAGTCGAGATGACATTCAGAAGATGGGAAGTGTGGAGCGATAACAGCACTGAGGGGACATGGGGAAGTTGCCTTAGTCGAATCATGTAGAGGACACTGAGAATCCTTGAGATGTACCATCTCACTGACCTGGGCTCCCATCACGACTGGGCTTGCACGGGTCTTCTGGGATTGCAAAAACATGATAGGATGAACGCAACCACCCAGAGAATCGGTCAATATTTAATGATTTTCACTTTAGCAACTCCATTTAGTTAATGCTATTTTTTACAAAGATACTCATCTTTTGTTGGATGTGTGCCCACATAGCTTTAAAAGCAAGAACAAGGTCACTTCCATCCACACAGGGGTTAAAGACACAAGCAGAAATCTTCCCATTGTACACTGTGACTTGGCTTCAAACCATCAAGTGCAATCTAAACTACTGGCCTGGAGAGAACAAGAGAGCGACAATTAGGATGAAGGTGGAATTACTAACTTTCGGGGACACTGAGACAAGGACTCCAGTTTATCAACACATTTGTTTGAAGGCAGATTCAAGGAAGAGGCATCACATGATTATGCTTTTATAATTCAGCAGTTACACACACACACACACACACACACACACACACACACACACACACACACAGGTCTTAAATCCTTCTTGGGGCTTCCTGACTAACAGGTCTTTCTACCATGCACCATACCATATCAACAGCAGTGGTGCCAGTTTTAAAATTGTGGGATAGTGGGATAGGGGCTAGAGAAATGGCTCAGGGGATAAACTACGTGCTGTATAAACATGAGGACAAGAGCTCAGATCTTCACTACTCACATAAAAGCTAAGCAAGTATGGTGGCCTGTCTGTAAAGCCAGTGAGTGGAAGGCAAACTGGCTATAGACTAGCTGTATCAGCAATCTCTGGGTTCAGCCAGAGACCTTGCCTCAGGAAGTAAAGTGGAGATGGGTGGAAAACATCACCAGACAGCAAACTCTGGCCTCCAGGTGGACACACATTAACATACATGCACACCTCTGTGAGTCCATTCAGGTGGTAAGAGGCATATACATACACAACACACAAATGTACTCAGGCACACATGCATACATGCAAGCACATTTGCACAACACACACAAACACACACACACACACAAACACACACACACAAACACACACACAATCCAGAACATTGTGACATAAGCAAGAAGATTAGGGGACAGGTGGAGATGAGAATGGAATTCTGGTCTTGGCTCAGGGAAACACCCATTTAAAATTTCTGAACTTGATTTTCATGATTTGCTAAGATGTGGTGTTCAAAGGGCAGGCATGCTTCTCCTGTTCTGACAGACATAATGACCTGACAAACCCCATCAATGACAGAGGCATTCCTTTCAGAAGCATGGAATATTGGCTACATTTTTGTTGCAGATAGCAAGCATACCATGACCAAAAATGTATAGAAGGGTTTATTTGGACTTATGGTTCTAGGGCTGTGAGTCCAACATGGTGCGTAAGCATGCTGGCTAGAGTAGAAAGCTAAGAGATCACATCCTCAACTCCAAGCACAAGGCAGACAGAATCAAGTGTCTGGAAGTGAGGCTAGGCTGTAAACTCTCAGAACCCTTCTCATCCGTAACACTAACATACTTTCTTCAGCAAGACTCTATCTCCCAAAGGTTCCTAATGGACCCAAATGCTGCCACCCACTAGGACCACACATTAATCTTGCAGTCTCTTAGGGCTAGGAGATGCTCTAAATAAAAGTAGTTCCTTTCATCTGGGGTGCCAGAGTAAAGAGTGTGGGGTAGAATTTCAGCTAACTCTGATGGGCAGACTACCCCTGAGGACAGTGTGCATCACTGTTTTAGCCACCATTTTAGAGAATAAAGGGACTTAAGTTTACCTCTCTACTGTTTTTTGCTTCCTTTGACTACTGTATAATCTGCCCTCACCTGAGTGACATATACTAATGGGTTAGCAAACCAGACTTGAGGGAGGAAGAGGAAATAGGCATGATTTGAAAAAGCCTCCCACAGAATTGCCCCTGTGCCCAATTTAATTCCATTCTTTGGGAAAGGGTTTTGTTGAGCAATGCAGATTGGCCTTGGATCCACAATTCTTCTGCCACCTCCCGAAAGCTGGTCTATGTGTATCTTATGTGCTCCTGAGGGAGGGTTAATCTTCACTATCTACTTGACTAGACTTAGACTAATCTAGAAGACACACCTCTTGGCAAGTCCATGAGGAAGTTTCCCGAGAGGCTTTACTGAGTAGAAAACAGCATCTGTACGTGGGCAGCACATACATGGGTTAGGGTCCTCGACTGAAGAAAGGGGAAGAAAATGAGAAAATAAGCTTGATGTCGTCATTCTCTGCCCTGTGATCTTTTACTACAGACTCAATGGGACCAGCTGCCTCCTGCCCCAGCTGTAACAGACTGCTTCTCTTCAAATGGAACCCAAAGAAGTTCTTCGTCCCTGAAACTCTATTGTCACAACAAGAAGAGAGGTAACTAATATCATTTGTATCAAACTTGAAGAATGATGTTTACAGGTTCAGCCAGTAGCTGGCTTCTGATATGCTGAAGATACAATTATTTCTGCTAAACAAACACTACACTACACAAGCTGAACTACTTAGCTGAGAAAATAAAGAAAACAACACGAGGAAGGGAAACACTATGTTCTGAGGTCCTACTAAGCTCAAGATAGCTTGAGCACATTGGCTACTACACTGTGTTATAACCACCATCATATAACAAAAGGGAAAATTGCAGTGAGGTATAAAAACCTTGTACAGGTGAACCAGAAGTCTAGAAAAACACTAACAAGACAATTTAACCATGCAATTGCCACCAAATTGTCATGAAATTATTTAGCCCGGTGTAGAAGTCTCCCTTTTCCAATGAATTAATCCAATGAATCCCATTGAAGGCCTAGTTTGCTTGTTTTCATATTATTTAAAAATTGGTTCAATTATGAGTCAGAGGTGTAAAATATGATGCAGTAATCAAAATTCCTCCAACAGAACAAGACTTGGTGTAATAGTGGAGGAAGGACCACTAACCCCAGAGAAACTTCCTATTGCAGTAGCACAGCCAGGAGATGGGCAGATTCCTCTCTGCAGGGATTGGATGAAAGATAGTTCCAGACAACTCCACCAGCATATGCATGCAGTTAATATAGACTTGCTAACTTGATAGGGTACAGAATCATCTAAGATAAACTTCTGGGCATATCTGTCTGTGAGCGATTTTTTAGACTGGGCTTATTGAGGTAAGAACACTTGCTCTGAATGTGGGCTGTACCCGCTCCTGCACTGGGATGCCAGGTTGCTTACAAAGCAAGAGTGATTGGAGAATCAATATCCATCTCTCTGTTTTCTGTCCCTGGACACTATGTACAAGCTACTTTAAGTTGTAACTATTGCACAGTCCCTACCGCGATGGGCTGAATCCCTCTGATTGTAAGCCAAAAATAATCTCTTCCGTAATTTGCTTTTGTTGGGTGTTTTGTCTCAGCAACAATAATGGTCACCAATTCAACTATCTACTGGCAACTTTTACAGTCCTCATAGGATCGCATATTATCCCCAGCATGCTGGAACCAGGAGCCATCTTGAGAAAGAAGCTAGCATTTGTGTTTGAATAACTCTATGTTCAGAAATCCTTCATAGTCCCACCTCAGGACTCTCCTTTTTGCTTTATTTAATATAGCACTCAAGTTTTTACCAAAGCAATTAGGCAAGAAAAAGAAATAGAAGACATATCCTTACTTCAGCATATGTGATATTATCTATCTATCTATCTATCTTCCTATCTATCTATCTTCCTATCTTCTACTTTATCTATTTATCATCTATTTTATTTATCTATCATTTATCTACCATCTATATCTATCCATCATCTCTCTTATCTGCCTCTCATCTATTTATTTTACCTATCTACCTATCTATTAATCTATGTATCTATCATCATCTGTCATCTATCACCTTTCTACACACATACTTTAAATAATCTACTGAAAGAATACTTGAATTGATAAGTGAATTTATTAAAGAAGCAATAACATGATGAACCTAGAAAAATTCGCACCTTCTGTATATAGCAGTAATGAATCTGCTGGAAAGGAAAATGTGAAAGCAACCCTTTTCATGTATCTACAAATAAAAGCAAACTGACCTGTGTAAAGAAAAGCTTCTATTTAAAATGAAAACCCACTTTCAGCTGTGGCAGCTATCTTCTAGTAACTTTCCAAAATGATCAACACAAAGGGAAAAAGGAGGAGGCATCACTCTATGTCCTCTAAACCCTTTAGAAAACATGGAGTTGTCCCTTTGGCCACACACATGCGAATCTACAAGAAGGGTGATATTGTAGACATCTAGGAAAAGGGCACTGTTCAAAAAGGAATGCCCTGTAAGTGTTACTATGGCCAAACCGGAAGTTTCCAATGTTACCCAGCATGCTGTGGGCAACACTGTAAACAAGCAAGTTGAGGGCAAGAGATTCTGGCCAAGAGGTTCTGTCACTCAGTGCATCAAGCACTGGAAGAGCAGAGACAGCTTCCTGAAGCGGGTGAAGGAGAACAATCAGAAGAAGGAAGTCAGAGAGAAAGGCACCTGGATTCAGCTGAGGCGCCACCCGCCACCCAGAGAAGCACACTTTTTGTGAGGTCTAACAGAAAAGAGCCTCAACTGCTGGAGCCCATACAACTTCATGGCCTAATGTACAAAAAGAAATAGAGAACCTGGAATGCAAGAAAAAAAAAAAGAATGCTGATGGAAGAATGACTTCCTGTGCTCATGGGTTGAAAAAATGGATGTTGTTAAAACACTACAACTACCAGAAGAGAGTCACAGACTCATGGAAATACTAGTGGAATTCATCACAGAATGAGAAAAAACAGTCCTAAATCCATAAGAATATAGTTATTGATCCAATCCTTTCCAAATATCCAAGGAAATCTTGAACAAAGCCAGCAGACCTGGTGGCATCAAAACCAACATGGCTGACCTCAGTTCCTACATTGGAGTCACAGAAACCAGGGAAGTACAGCAGCTGAAGCAGAAGATGCATGCAGAGAGGTCTGCAAATCCAACCCTTGCCTAGAGAGCCAAAGGGACCCCTCCCAAAAACAACTAGGAAAAGGCAGCCACTTCAGGGGCTGAGAAACCTGGATAGCCACATGTAGACATTTCCAGAATTAAACTTGAGTCTTGTCGATTACCCTGTACAAAAAAATCAACCAAAAGTGGATCCAAAACATAAATGCAAGATTTAGGTTGGTGAAAGAGTAGGAGAACTCCTTTAAAATTCTATTTCAGATAATTATTATTTCGACAGGACCTCCCCCGCCCAACACATACTAAATACAGGAAACATAAGCAAACTTGACCAATGGGATTCCATCAAACTAAAACAACTTTCTGTGCAGCCAAGGAAACCATCCACAGTACAGCAGTCAACACTCAGAAGTGGATAGTGGGCAACTTCAGCAGGTAGGAGATTAATATCTAGAATCCACTGGGCTGTAGAAAAATGGCCAAAAGTTAAGTAATGTCGTGAAAACGAAACAGTAAATGATCTGAGCTGACATGACTATGATAAAGAAATACAAATGGACAATAAATAAATGGAGACAAATCCTATTCATCAATCATCGGGAGAATGTAAACTGATACCATAGTAACTGCAGAACACCGCCCTCTGGGCATAACATGACTTAAACATCAGACACAGTGACTGTAGCTACCTGTGGAAGACCCAGTAGATGTTCCCTCATGGGAAGGGGTGTGGGAAGAGTAGACCCTCAGCTGAGATGCCACTCTCCTCCTCCCACAGCCCCTTCTGGATGTCTGCATGCGGTTCTGATCAGCTGCATGTGGTCTTGGGAGGTGTTGACCACTAAAGCATGTAGGAGGGAGAGTGCTAACAGAAGGGAGGACTCTATTTACTCAGCTTTTAGGAGGTAGTCACTCATTCTGGGATGTGACTTTTCAGTGACTTGGCTGACCCTTAGCGTCACTTGTGCAGCTGTGACTTCCCGATGCTACTGTAAATAAATTCATTGCCTCACAAGCTAGACTGGGATAGAATCATTTCATCTGTCATGGGTGCTCTCTCTGGGGTGAATAGTCTCTCTAGGAGACATTAATGCAACATCACTGCAGTTGGGAGACTCAGACAAAACAAGCATGCTGGTGAGAGCATGGAGAAAATGCAGTTCTCATATGTGACTGGTAAGTTTGGTCCTTAACAAAACTCAACAAGGATATATCACATACATGGATAGTCAGAGCGAAGGGAAACAACACATTACGAAAGACACCAGCATGCTCCTGTTTACTGAGCTAAGATGACGTGCTGGCCCGAATGCCTCTCTACAGAGGAATTAATAAAGAAAGTGTGGCCTGTGTGCACTCACAGAACCTGTCATTTGCCGCAAATTCCACTGGGGACCTTACATTATGTGAAACAAGGAAGCCAGAAAACCAGGGATGAAATCTCTCTCACATGCGAAAGCTAAGAGTTAGCCTACTCGAAATATAGTGATCACTCAAGGTTAGTAATAGAGAGCTTGGGGTTAAATGAACATTGATTTTGATCAGTGAAGGATACCTGCACTCATGGAATTGTGTAATTAATTCACGTAAGCAAAAATATATATGGGAAAAAAGCCTTAATACTATCTTACCATTTCTATTCTACTTTGCTGGTCAAAGCAAGACACCTGTTTAGGCCTGCCCTCAGTTGACTGGAAAACCCAATCATGACTTGTGCATGAAAGAAATGGGAAACCCATGTTAATTAACATTCTATAATTTTTGTGACATGGTCTGTATCAAATGGCATCTATTATATATACTAGCTTTCATTCAAACATGCATGACCTTGGATACCAAAGCATAGTGGATACTTATGAGTTTGGTGCAGCAAACAACGAAAGGACTAACCAAGAAAGGGACTAAGCAACAAAAGGGACTAACAAATGAACTAATCAATTAGGGATTAATCCACAAAGGGACTAACCAGCAAAGAGACTAACCAAGAAGGCACTAACCAGCTAGGGACTAACTAACAAAAGGACTAACCAACAAAGGGGCTAACCAACAAAGGGGCTAACCAACAAAGGGACTAACCAACAAAGGGGCTAACCAACAAAGGGACTAACCAACAAAGGGGCTAATCAACAAAGGGACTAACCAACAAAGGGGCTAATCAACAAAGGGGCAAATCAACTCATTACAAAGATTTCTCAACATAGTTTTTCCCTTTCAGAACCTTACTACTTTCAGAGTCTTAAGCTGGGAGCCTAACCCTACTTAAGCTAAAAGAGTCTGAAAGGCAGGCCTGAAAGTCTAGCATTGACCAATGGATCCAAACTGTGTTCCACTCCAGGGTTTTACAACACTGTTTGTAAACAGGTTCACCGTTTGGCTGATGCAGGTATATGAGAGACATAGGCACACATTATAAATGATCTCATTAAAAATTAAAGCCAGATAAAATTGTATACACTTCCTTAAATTACCTTCCTAGGCTTGGCAAATATTCTGGGGCAGCTAATCTCTCCATTTTAATTAGAGTGCACATCTTTTCCAAAGGCTACTGTCCTCGTGTTGTAATATAAAAAGACAGTTCCTGTCAAAGGCAGAGATCTGGAGAGTGGAGAATTAACATTCCCTGTTAACCTTCTCCAAGTGAGGAAGACCCTCTACATTTGCACCACATTTATAATTTTAAAAGTAGAATGCTCGTTTCTGATACCCTGAGTGTCCAAGGTGCAAGTTTTATAAAATTAAAACTCCTACCCTCGTCCTTCTCAAGTTCATTTGCTTTTTTTCATTCTTTATCCTCCAATATACTCTGTATTTTGCTTATTTCTCAGTATTTTCTGTATATTAATGTATGAATTTTGAACTTGGCCATTGTTCTATTATTATTGTTCAGTGATGTCTCTCTCTCTCTCTCTCTCTCTCTCTCTCTCTCTCTCTCTCTCTCTCTCTCTCACACACACACACACACACACACAGATACACACATCACTTTAAAAATGTAAAACCAAACCAAACCAAAACCAAAACTGAGCAGTCAATATTTAATAGATCTACCTGTGAGTAGAAACTAGCAAGATCATTTTTACCACAGAAAAATGATCTCTCCCAAATAACCACAGATCAGTTAAAATTTTAGGCAGAAATCCAAACATTAAAATTTTTGAATATTTCTTATCAGAATAAGAAGGAAGGGAAGGGCTCAATTTGTCCTCGAGCCTACAAATGGAAGGTGATTAGTGTTGTAGAAGGAAAGACGGTTCGTTTTTGAGTGCTTGGTAATTCTTAGAACACATAGCACCCAGGCCAGAGTTCTATCACACAGTGATTAAATCTCTGATCCATAACATAGTCACAATGACCTTTGCGAAGACGTTTTTTATTGCTCCTTTCTTTCCCAAAGATTCTTTAATTATCTTCTTTTTCAGTTCCTCGATCCCCACTTAAATGAGATATTGTTAACTCTTAATTTTAATTATCTTCTTTTATTTTCAGATTACTACAGAGTCACCAGTGGTATATGTGTGTGTGTGCATGTGGTGTGTGTGTGTGTGTGTGTGTGTGTGTGTGCATGCGTGTGTGTGTGTGAGTGTGTGTGTGGGTCTGTGTGTGTGTGTGGTGTGTGTGTGTGCGTGTGGGTGTGTGTGCGTGTGTGTGTTTGGGAGTGTGAGTGTGTGTTTGTGCATGGGTGTGTGTGTGTGTGTGTGTGTGTGTGAGTGTGTGTGTGTGTGTGTGTGTGTGTGTGTGTGTGTGTGTGTGTGTGTGCGTGCATACGTGGTGTGTGTGTGTGTGTGTGTGTGTGTGTGTGTGCGTGCATACATGGTGTGTGTGTGTGTATGTGTGTGTGTGTGTGTGTGTGTGTGTGTGTGTGTGTGTGTGTGTGTGTGTGTGTGTGTGTGTGTGTGTGTGTGTGTGTGTGTGTGTGTGTGTGTGTGTGTGTGTGTGTGTGTGTGTGTGTGTGTGTGTGTGTACACATGTGAGTGTGTCAGAGGATGACCTCAGCTGCCATTCCTCAGCTGCCATCCCCTTTCCTGAGACAGCTCTTTTGCTGACCTGGAATTTGTAAAACAGGCTAGGCTGGCTGGTTAGAGAGACTCAAGAATTCACCTGTCTCCACCGCCCCCCCCCCCAGTGTGGGGATTACAGAAGTCCAGGCCACTATGCCCAGCTTTTGAGGGTAAGACCAGCACTTCACAGATTGGGCTATCTCCCAGCCCTCCTCTGGGGTTTAAAGAACTCCCTCTGAGAGATCCCTAGTGCATTTGGCGCCATCTTTCCAAGTAGATACAATTTAGATACAATAGTAAACTGTGAGAGCGGCCATGTTGAGATCCACCGCTCCTGCCCAGACTTGCTCACGTGCACGCAGCGTCCTTCATGTGCGGCATAGACAATGTGTCACGTTTATACATTATTAGCTGTTTGGATTCAGGAATCTAACATCACAGTCAAGATCTTGAACAGTTCCAACACCACAAATATTTTCTATTGTCTCATAAAGCTTCATCCTTCTTCCACCATGACCCCCAATGGCTGGAACTTGGGTCCTTACTTCTAAAACATTTCATGCAAAAATGGAATCCTACGTAAAGAAATCTTTGAACTTAACTTTTTCTCTTTATAAAAAGAAATCTATTCATTGCTTTTCTCTCTCTCTCTCTCTCTCTCTCTCTCTCTCTCTCTCTCTCTGTGTGTGTGTGTGTGTGTGTGTTTTGTGAGTTTATGGGCACAATAAGCCACCTGTGGTGTCTGTGGAAGCCGTAGGATGTTGAATCCCTCCCCTGGGAATGAAGTAACAGACAGTTATAATCTACCAGGTAGGTACTGGGAAATGGATCCAGGTCCTAAGCAACAGCCGTGAGTGTGCTTTTAACCATTGAGCCACCTATCCAGCCCCCGGCACTTGACTCTATTTCACCTGGCTTCATTTCCTGGAGAGCCTCCAATTAATGCCCACATTCACCAAGGCGATCCTATTCCTCTGAGAGACGCTAGTGTGTCTGGCTCTGTCTTCCCAACAGATACAATTTGGGAAGCTGTAGTAAAAATACTACAGGTGTGTTATGGTGCACATAACTTCACAAAAGCAAAACACACACACACACACACACACACACACACACACACGCAACAAGCATATCTTTTTTTTAAAGAGAAAAAGTTACCTTCAAAGGTTACCTCATGTAGTTATCACATGATGTGTGGGAAGGAGTGTCTGGTGCTTTATGTACCCTGTGGGTTACATAATAATAGTTGGTGTCACCTGTTGAAAGAAATCTGAGCTTATTACAGGTTGGGACTATTACAGGTACTGATGTTGTAAATATCTGTCTACAGGTTTTTATATGAATGCGAGTTTATTTCTGTGGGATAAAGACCATGACTGGAATGCTGCATCCTGTGGTTGCTGCGGGTTTAATGTTGTTGCAAACTGAAGAACTATTCTCCATAATGGTTGCGCAGTTTTACGCTCACACCAGCACTGTGCAAATAACTCAGCCCCACCCCCACAAGATTTCACCATCATTTAGAAGTGGCATTACTTTTTATTTCTCTTTCATTTTTTCTTCTTTAAAAGCTATTTTAGCAAGTGTAGTTTGTTCTATTTTCTTTCTCTGCTTTTGGATTTTTATTTTTAATTATGTATATATGTGTGGGTTTGTGCCCATGAGGGCTGTGCTTGCAGAGATTAGAAGGAGGCATTGGATCCCTGAAGCCAGAGTGATGAGTGGTTGGTGAGCTGCCCAGCAAAGCAAGGGTGCTAGGAACCAAACTCAAGTACTCTGTAAGAGCAGAGTGTGCTCTTAACCCACAGAGCCATCTTTTCTGTCCTTAATCTGTTTCCTTTTAAAGATATTCTAATAGGGACGGAGGAAAATCTCATTACAGCTCACCTTACATGTCTATAATGGTTAATCACATGTAAGATCTTGCCCTTTGCCTGCCTTCATGTATCCTTGTCTATAAAATATCTAACATGTATCCTTTGCCCACTTTCTCACTCTCTTGTCTAACTTTTATTGGATTTGTAGGATGTTTTACATGTGCTACATAGCCCTTTGCTGGATCGCTGGTTCACAAACATCCCTTGGTCTCTAGTTGTCTTTCATCCTCTCGTGCAGGCTTTCAAAGGGCGGTGGCTTTTGAACTGTAGAGCATGGTGTATTGATTTCTTTTTCCTTCCTTGGATCATGCTTTGGTGTAAAGAAATCTTTGCTTAGACCCTAGCTTCTTAAGAGCCTCATCTGCGTCTGCCTAACGGTTTTATATAGTTAAATATGTGATTATTTTGGGTTAATTTTTCTTTATAGGCAGTGAAGTTTACAGTCATATTCTATCCATTGCTTTTGTCTGGGAATGACCAGCCGTACCAGCAACGTTCATTCAGAAGCTGTTTCTCTACTGAGGTGGTTTTGCATCTTTTGTTAGGTCGCTTTTGTGCATATTTGTGTGGGTCTGTGTCCGCCCTCTGTCCTGTTCCATTCCTTGGTGTTTACATCCATCCACCAGTCTCGCGTGCTCTTGAGTATATAGCATGCCTTCATGGCAGGTCACTTCTGTCACTTCATCCTTGTCAGGGTTGGTTTAGCTAGTTCAGAACTCTAGCCTATCCATGTACAATTTGGAATAAACTTGCCTGCTATTGCGACTCAAAGTGTATGAGGTGTAGAGGTTAGTTGAAGGCGAATACACCATACACTGTTGCCGTGTTGAAGCTTCCATTCCATGAGCATGACCCTTCACTTCTGAGGGTCTTCTTTGACCTCACTCCGGACCATTCCGCTCTTACTGGCATACAAGTTCTGTAGATGCTCGTTAAGTGTACAGGTAAGTATGCTGCTTTCTACAAAATAACTCTGTTCAGTGTTATAGTTTAAAAAGGTGTGTATGGGTATACACATGCATGTTAGTACAGTCTCTACAGAGTCCAAAATGGAGCCTTGGCGCCCCTGAAGCTGGGGCTGCAGGTAGTTGTGAGCCGCCTGCTGGGGTAATAGGAACCGAACTCAGATCCTTGAAAGAGCATTACACATTCTCAACTTTCAGGCTGACTCTTTCGCCTAATAGTGTTGTATTTTTAATTTCAGTTTCTGCATAGTTACTGTATACCGAAGTGGAATTTGTTTTTAGTGGAACTTGGAACCTGTATCTTTAAAGAACTCATTTCTTGAGTGAGGTATTTTTAGGAACGTGAGGCTTATATTCATCACATAAGAGATCAAATAATGGTTTGTTCCTTGTTTTTAAAACTGCACCCAAACTTAAAGACTTTAGTTTTTCAACCAATCACCAGGCTATCTTGCCACAGCCAAGATTCTTTATACAAACACGTTTCAAGTGTTTTCTGTTGTTAGTAACCCACAGCTTTTTAACAGGCCAGCTCTTAACGTGGAATGTATTAGAGCAACATAGAGAAAGTATCTGAGGTTGGAATTTTATACAGAGCCTAATTCTAATCCTGGCCCAATCTAGTGAGAAGCCTATGGAGTCCTAGCACCAATCATTAGGTGGCTCAGAGCGAGGACCCCACAATTAAGCAGGAGGTAAACCCAGAAGTTCTATCACACGCAAAGCTATCTTTTCAAGCCTATGTGTGTCTGAAATGTGTCAACAACCAACGTAAAACAGCCCGGGGAAGAGAGCTGTACTTGGCTAACTCCCTTTTCTTTTTGAAAAGATTCCTTTAAGAAATTAAACAGGACAAAATCCTCAGCTTCATTTCTGTCACCCAGTTCCCTAATTACGATTCAGAACCACATCTTTGTTTAAGGGTTTATGTAGATAAACCTCAATTTTGTCAATCTCAATTCTAGTCTAAGAAGTAGGATCAACTTCTAATTTTCAGTGTTAAATCCTATGCTCTGCTTTCTCTTGCAATGTTCTTAGGATGATGGAAGCAGGTTATGTCCCACGCTAGGCCAGACACTGTCATCAACGAAAGAAGCATCCTGGAAGTCGTGGTTCTGAAGCTATTGGCGCTGCCGGAGAGGGGAGAGGCTCAGCCAGTTTAGCTGCTTCCTGTGATGATGTCGAACGCTGGCCAGGACAGACAAGAGTCTGCCTCAGGCTCAGCCAGTGTGCCCTTGCCCATCCAGTTCCGAGTTGGCTGGACCACTCCTAGGAGAGCCCGGGGCTTCTCTGGTGAGCCTTATGCCTCTAGAAAAATTATTCCACATGGTTAAAAATTTCATAATCGTTTGAAAGCCCAAGTAGCAAGATCTGACATTGCAACAGTCGATGAACTGGCAACTTTTGGCACTGGTTGTTAATTAGGGAATAGGCTGTAGCCAAAGTACAGAAACCTCAGATGCCTTGGGGGCCAGATGGGACAATTTTAAATGAACAAAAAGGGCAGACAGTAGTAGACCGAGAATAGCCTGTGATGCACACTTTGCCTGAAGGCAGCCAGATTTAAAAGCAAAATTCAAACTGTTGAATGGCTGGGAAAAAAAAAAAAAAGCCAACTCCGTTTGTAAGGTCACCAGCTTGAAATCTCAGGATGGTGGCTGAAACCGTGTAAGGCAAAGAAAGAAAGAAAAACACCAAGTTTGAGTTGTCGGGTCAGAACCCTGCAAAGCACCCATAGCGTAGAGACTAGCGATTTGTGAACCTCGAGAAACGTGACTTCGAGCGTTCCCCTTGTGCCAGCCTGAGACATAAACATCCGAACCACGCGAGATGCTGACCCCCAAAGCCCTGCCTTTCAATTCAAGCAAAAAGACATTTATTAAACTTACTTCTCTGAGAAACATATTTATGTGCGTTATAAACAAGAACACTTTTAACATTAAAAAATTTGAACTTTAAAAAATATGTAAAATGTTCAAGAGATGTAAACAGGAATTTTCATCTCATTTTTCCATATGGTTATGTAAGCACCTTAAATATCAACACAGATCACAGACAACCCCATTTACATGCACAAAAAAATTTTCTAAATAAGGACAAATTAATTAAAAAATTGTTTCCAAAATTAAATGTTATGTTTTGGCAGCTAGCATAACATTTGTTATAATAAAGATGGAAGGCTGTGTGCTGTATCTAAGGAAAATGTCCACATAATTAAAGTTTCCCATAAGCTACTTTAAAACATGGATATTTAACACATCCAGTAGACGCTTCCTATGGGCTTCTGACGCTCTCTCTCTGAAGACACAGGAGGTAAAACCAGACATCCTTGTGATGACACCTGTTCGCATCACAAACATGAATAATTGAGGATATCCTATGAAAACGGTTTTGTTCTTCTTCAAGGCTGAGCTGTTTCTATAAATCTGTGAACTCGTGCTCGGAGCCTCTATCACCCCAACATTGCATATCAGTTACCCCAGTACTGTTAGGTCCAAAGCAGGCCCCCCAAGCAGCACTGCTGCTGACGGCTTACAACATCCTGCATGATGGCTCGGGCTCAACTCAGGTTGGACTTTGATGGGGTAAATAGAATAATTATTAGTAGATACACAAAATCAAAACTCAGAATTCCTTAGAAAGCTTGCAAATTAGGTTTCTCTTTGTCAGGTGAAGCTGTTTCTTTCCTTATGTGCCCCTTACAGTCAACTACCTCTGGAAATGGACATCGGGTTCCCAGACGAACTCAAACAAGCCGGTAACAGATCGAGGTCCACAGACCAGTTCCCAGGCTGTTCTGACTCACGCTCACTCTGCTCCCCTGCTCCCCTATAAAAGCGGCACGGCTCTCCCACCTTTTTTCTGTTCTCTTTGCACCCTTGCCCAAGAGACAGACTTGGGAGTTTAATTCCCCAATAAACCTTTCTTTCTACCCATGGAGCAGTCTAGTTTGGCGGTCTCACCGGACCCTTGCTTACAATCAATCACCCCGACATTACTGGTAACCCCAGCATCACGTATGGCCCCAGCATTGTGTATCACCCCAGCCCTGAGCATCACACCAACGAGGCCCGTCACCCCAACACTGAACGCCTCTCACAGTACACTAGCGATCTGGGTTATTACCAGATCTGTCGCATCGGCATCTATTACTGAGTTCTTAGGAAACGAGTTAAGTTCTGGGATCATGGCGTTGACGGTTCTGTGCTGACGGTAGGGAATCACAACTCTCCCAGGTGTTGTTGAACATTTTCTGTTGTTGCTGATGTTATTTGCTCTTTGGAGACATCTACAAAGCCCCACCCATTCCTCTCGGCCACATTCTTTCCCCAGTTCTGTCATCCTTTGCGTGCTACAGATAGAAGCCAGGGTACCACACCCCTTAACCGTGTGTTCTACCACTAAGCTCCAGAGGCATAGCCCTGAAGACAGACATTTAAACACTGTTCAAAGGAAAAAAATGCATGATTTGTTTTTTAAATCAGGACCTCATCTTTTGTCCATTAAGATTGACTAATACCTACTTTTGTCTTCAATGTCATCTACATAGAAATTTTTTAAATTTGATAAAAATTTGGTATTTTCCAACAGTAGAGTTTTTTAAAACCAATTTACTTTTTAAATAATTCATTTATTTTTTATTTCATATACAATAACGTTTGCTTGCATGTACATCTGCGTTGTAGGTGTCAGAGTTTCTGAAACTGGAGTTACAGACAGTTGCGAGCTGCCACGTGCTTGCTGGGAATTGAACTCAGGTCCTCTGGAAGAACATCCAGAGCTCTTAACTGCTGAGCCATCTCTCCAGCCCCAACAATACCATTTTTTAAAAGGCTTATTTTGGATAAATTTCTTAAAGCAGACATAAAAAAAAAACACCCGGAAACAATGTGTGTGTTACTAGTTTCCCAATATCATAAACTGGATAACTTAGAGCAGTGAAAAGCGTTTTCTGCCCTTGCTGGGGTATGATATCAGATGTCAACAGGGACAAGATGTTCCTCGGGGACAATATGCCTGGTCCCCCCTCCATCCTGGCCATCCTTGGCCTTCTTTGGCTTATGGTGGTCACTTTCCTCCTTTCCTCCCTTTTCACAGAGCCTTCTCTCTTATACCATGTGCCTGCCTTTCCTTCTTACAAACCCATCAATCATTAAAGTTAGAGCACACTTAGTATGACTTCAAGGTTGATGTTAACTTTTTTTCTCATAAGGACTCATCCAGGGTTATCAAAAGTGAGGGCTTAAATTTACCCTGTGGGAGGCTATGCGTACAAACCAGCACATATGTGGACATACCGGTTATTCAACATACTCTCATATGCAATGTAAAATTTTCTGACACACATACCTTCTTGTCAGATGGTTTTAAAGCTATGGGGCCAACAACTTTTAAATCACTGTTTAAACAACACCATTGGAACAATGATGATTTTCGTGTCCAACTTGGGAAACTTGTAACTTTACAAGTTGTAGAATGGAGTTTCAACCTCAGGAAGAGACTCTGGTCATTTTATCTTGATTTCAGTGGATATTCTAATTAGAACCAACCCTTACAATTATTTTCATATTAATTGCATTATAAGGTGAGTGTTCTGACTGGGTTTTATCTCTGCTATAAATTGCATTGTTACTTCCTACCAGGCCCCTTGCATTATCAATTATTGGAGACACTTTCCAGACAGCACTTGGGGCCATGAGTAATTGAAGACATACCTGATAAATGGGGAGAATTTTCCCCTTTCCTCTAAAGGCTGGGTCTCTAGAATTGCCCAAGGAAACACTGATAGAAGATACACCCTTAATTAATTCTTGGAGTTTCAGGAATAGAGGGTAAAAACTATGGAAAATACAAAGGAATTTGCAATACTTGAATTCCTGACTCACTTTCAGCTTCTCCCCCAGTCCTATTTCTTCAATAAAGAGAGAAATTTTGACTTCTGTAAATCCCTTTACTCCCTACGTGATATCCACTCAAGGATAGCTGTATTCCCTGTGAAAATGAAGCTGATGACATTTTGTAAACATGGCCAAGTTCAATACAAAGGACATCTTAGAGCATCAGGTCCAAGATGCTCTCAAAGATCTAGCTAGCTTCATTTTCATTTTTTAATCATGGTCTCGCCTTGCTTATGGGCATCAAATTGACTTTTTCCCAAGTCCTTTTAGTATATGCTAGTGTGGAGTTAAGACGGTGAAATAGTCCATGCCATCCGAGACACACACACTGCATGGATGAAGGGGACATTCTTGTAGATGCCATGACTGAGATGACCGCTGACAAAAATGTCAAGAGTACAACTTACCATTCCAGCCCGCTAGAAACCTCAGAGCACATCCCCAGTCACCTTATTAATGGAGATACATTGTGTGCTGGAGATTTCCTGTCAAACTCTGTTAAGTAAATAAAGGAGAAGTGAACTATCAGAAACAGAGCTCACGAGTGGTCCCTGGGCTTTCCTTGTAGAGGAAAGCCAGCTGTGTGCTGTACTAATTTGAAGCGAAATGAAAATGTATGTTTTTCATCTTTTTGGAATAAAATTTTCAAACACAGGTTGAAAATTGGCTTTAGAAAAGACCCCCCCCGGACCCCCATCATTTGAAAGAGATATTTAGTGGTCTGGTGGTTGTGTGACAAATGGTGCCAGGCCCTGACAGAAGACAAATGTCTGGTTGAGCCCTGTGCCTCTAAAATGAACTCAAACCACTGAGTAATGCTTGAATCATCTTGCTAGGTTAGTCAGAACGTGTCAAGATCAGAATAGACTGGAATTTTTTATAGCTGGACATTTGCATTTGCAACTATCAACACTCAAGGCTGGACCCAAGAAGTTGAGTGTGGGAGAGCGAAGCCACCCAGTTCTGAGGTCTTACAGCTTCAGCATAGCCCTCAGCTGAACTCCGTGTGACCCTAAGATACCCATATGTAATGCCTATTTCATCCAGAGGCCTGTTCTCAACTGTCACTGCGTCCCCACCCCTCCACACAGATGAGAACAGAACCTTTTGCTTTGTCACAACTAGGAAATTGCTTTAAAAGTCTTGTGGGTAAAGTCCCAGAGACCCATCCTACAAGACACATGGTAGCCTTACAGGGCATAGGATCCTTGAACCCCAAATGCCAGCAGTAGTAAATTCCAGAAGCACATCTAACAGCAACAATTCTTCTGTGTGCGTGTGAACCCAATCACCTGGGAAGCTAAGGAAGCTCACAGAGGCCCAGGCTGGCTTATGGGAAGACCTGGGCCTTTGACAGTTCTGAAGCCTCCGGGTGGTTCTCCCTACAAGAATCTGTGTTTGGAATTTGCATAGGAATGTTTCTTCAAAGCATTTGGGGCTATGTCCTTTTTAATTCACTCAATCTCCTTGTACCATGGAGAAATAAATCCTAGAACAATTATTATTCTGATAGGTAGTACTTGTCCCACAGTCCTCAGGCTGTAAAGTTGATGCTAAAGGCTATGGAACTTCATATGGGCATAAATATCACTCAGGGAACAGAAAAAAATAGCTACTGATCCATACAAATATACGAGTCTTTCTAAATCACATAATGACCTGATTAATAATTCACATGTTCGTTTAAAAGAATTGCTTATTGAGGCTTTTTATTTTTTAATAGAATATATGAACACTAAAACAGCTCTGTTCTCCTATGTACATGGAATGTTCTGGTGTTTTACAAAGGATCCTAAGGTCAGAAAAGGATCAGAAAACCATGCCTCCAAGATTGCCTCATGATTTCCTTTTCTATGTCAATGTCAACACTCCCAGAGGCCTCAGTGAGGGCAGGGATTCCATAATCAACGATATCAATAATATCATTAAATAATACTCAAATAAATCACGTGGGGACCACTACAGCATTGATCTCATTGGCCTAGACTTGTGGCTCTGCATTTGTGCAAGTCTCCCCGGCAACACAGGTAAAGTGGAGAGGTTCCAAATACCTTAGTTTCTTCAAGAGCCACGGTGTCACCTGACCGAAATACATGCACCATGGAAATGATGGGGTCTCAAGACAACAGGAAGAAAACCCAAACCACAAAAATCTAGCAACTCTCCTCTAGTTCCAAATGAACTTTTTTCTAAAGCGGGATTTGCAACAGCGGAAGAAACGTCAGAGAAGGCGATGTCCTAGCCTCTGAAGCCACAAAGCCAAAGTATCTTAGGGACACTATACACCGGAAAAGCGAACTGCTTACCATGCGGAAGCCAAGATCAGGGTGACTGTTCAGTGGGCCAAAGAGGGAATCTTGTGAGAACCATCAAGAGAGGAATAAAGAGCAGCCACCTCAGGAGTCTACCGTGCTTCCACCTGACTGGGCAGAGCCAACAAGATCAGTTGTTTCTCAGAGACCCCGCCCTTTGGTACCACCTTGGTGGAGATTAGGGTGCTAATGTGTGATTTGCGTGTGGGGGAACACAAACATTCAGACTATCGTGGAAGGCCTTATCCTCCAGCATAGTCTTAGGGGCCTGTCTTTTACCAGGGGACCCTTGAGCATTACTTCTGCTGGACCTGCCAGGGCAAGATCAACACCTCAGGGTGTGCACATGGGACCATTAGACCATTAGACCATGAGTTGTCTCTACTTTCCTGCACCCATTTTAGGTTAGTTCCAACACTAGAATCCATGCGCTGCATTAAATTAAGGCTAACAGGTTCTAAGAGGCATGCATGCACAACTGCAAATCTGTGTATAGATAAGCGGGGGGGGGTCCCCAGAACAATTGATGAGCTTGTGTTCCTGTGGTAGAGATGGGCTCTGTGAAACGAAAAGGCAGGCAGATGACAGGCTCTCAGTGTGGGTTTGCCAATTAGCACCAATTGAATCAGAACATGCTGGCCCACTTGGCATCTTCTTCCCATCCAGATTCAGCACTCAAGTCTGGCCAGTGAGACAGCTTCAGGCCTGTATGAAAAAGCAAGTGGTGAATTACCACACACATGTGGACTGCCCTGACAGCCACACTTGGAAATACTGAACCTGGCGGGGTGGTGGTGGTGGTGGTGGTGGTGGTGGTGGTGGTGGTGCAGATCATGTCCCCTCTCCTGACAGAGAATAAACCCTTAGATAGCTGGCCACTTCCACTTCTCCAGCTGGGGCAAAGCAGCAGTGTGTGTTGCCAGATCTCTGAATGGAAGGCAGCAATATGGTTTCTCTCCTCCTTTCCTGTGTCTGTGTCTGTCCCTGTGTCTGTGTCTGTGTCTGTGTCTGTGTCTGTCTGTGTCTGTCTGTTTCTGTCTCTGTCTGTTTCTGTCTCTGTGTCTCTGTCTCTGTCTCTGTCTCTGTCTCTGTCTCTCTCTCTCTCTCTCTCTCTCTCTCTTTCTCTCTTTCTGTAGACCTTTTTATAATATTTTTTCAGCATTAAAAGAAGAAAGAGAAATCTGCCCTCATCATAGAAAACAATAAAGAGAGCTACCTACTGGAGGACTGGATTTTTCAGAGCTTGGGCCTGTGGTCTTTGGCCCTCAAAGCCAAGTTCCCAAGCTACCCACCATTTCCAGCACCTGGGAACTTTTCTCTATTCCCTCCCCCTCATACCCCCTCCTCTCTCCTCTTCTCCCCTACTCCCTGCCAAAGGTGCCTCTGTGCCAGGCTGGCTAGGAACTAACTATGGGGTCTACCTAGGCTTGGCTCCTATCTCACTGAGGGAGTGATAAGTTACAGGTGTGAGCCTCCACAGCTAGGAACTAGAAATGCAAATTGTTCTCAGGGCCCCCAGTCTACTGAGTCAGAAGCCCTGGAGGTGGGGCCTGCAGTCTGAGTTAACCGGCTTCCCAGGAGATCCAGCTGTAAACTTCCTGCCTGGGCAGGGTCTTCCTGCAGTGAGGCTTGTGTGTCAGTGTACTTAGTGCTGGAATCGGAGGCCTCCCTTCAGAGTGGAGATCTGAGGAGCCCTGCTCCTGGTCTTTTTTGATGTTGCTATAGAATGTTCTTACTTTCTGTCATAGATCAGTCCTAGAGGCCCTGTAAGGTAAAGACCCCTCTTTGGTGTCAGTACATTCAATGGAAACCTCTGGGACCAAATGGATCAGATCTGGCCCGTCAGCTTTCATCGGCTGACACAAGAGCAAACTCCTGGTAGTAAAACGAAAGGGGGATCTCTCCGATACAGTGCTTTGACTCGAAGTCCCTTCTTCACTCACGTCACAGACAGGCCTCACCTCTTAGAAGAGACACAGTTACAGCTGACAAACCACACTCCATACGTAACTGTGGTTCTTCATTTTCCATCTGGGCGCAGCTTGCCAATGAAAGACAATATGGTAACCATCCGAGGAGAAACACCCTTCTTGACAGACACTCTGCTAACCAGTGGTTCCCAGCTAAGGCCACCAGAAACTGAAGACATCTTAAGTTACAAGAGAGAATACCAGAGCCAGCCCACCATCACCACTGTGATACTCTTGCTAAAGCTGGGCTACTAAGCAGGCCTCAGCTCACCATCAGCCGTTGCACAAGTCCATGCTGAGGGACCCCTACAGATGTACTGGCCTGTCATCTTCAAAGACACTGGAGTGTCAGAGGAAGTCAAAAGTCAAAAAGTGTCAAAGGAAGGGAGAAGTAGCTGAGACTTGCAGACCCACGTACAGGCAGGAGACAGAGAAAGCAAGAGTGCACGAAAGTGCAGGAGAAAGAGAAAGAAGGAGGGAGGAAGGGAGGGAGAGAGAGAGAGAGAGAGAGAGAGAGAGAGAGAGAGAGCACTTGGTGGAGGCTTTTGAATCCTCCAAGCCCACCCTTAAGAACACATCTTCAACAAAGCGCCCCCCCATAATCCTTCCTAAACAATCCATCAACTGGGTCCCAAACACTCAAATATACGACCCATATAGGGGCCATTCTCATTCAAAATCATCACAGATACCTACTCCCTGTTACCCCAACTGTACCCCATCGGGGCGCTGTGTTTACCTTGGATACCTCTGCAAAGTCCCAGCTCATAGCAAATGTGCAGTAAAACTCATTTGCTGTCTGGCCAGTGCCTGGAAAGATTCACTGTTTTGAAATAAAAATGTCATTAAGTTCATTTCTCTGTGGAAAGCTCAGCACTTTGTCAACACAAAGGACTTCTCTTCCCAGGCTGGTCTGGAAATTTAAAACACATGATATTTAGAGTATAAGCAGGAAGCTTCAATCTTAAGAAAGCTTCCATTGAATTCTCAGAATGTCCTCAAATACAGCCCAGGAAGGGCTGGGGAGATGGCTCAGTCAGCATCGTGCATGCCAGACAAGGAGGAGGACCTGAGTTCAGATCCCCAACAGCCATAGAAAAACCTTTGAGTGCAGTTGTTCCCATCCCTAACACTGCCACATAGGGCAGGTTAGGCAGATTACACAAGCGAGCAGCGAAGACTCCAAAGGTCAGAAGGAGAGCGTGAAGAAGATGCTCAGCATTGACTTCCGGCCTCCAGAGTCATGTCCCGATGTATGCATATTCCCACACACATGTACATGCATGTACCATCCATACACACCAACAGAATAAATAAACCAGCGGTTCTGGGAGTGTGCATCTTTCATATCCCCGGTTCCCCAGCTGAGTCTTCTTATACAGTGAATACAGAACCTGAGGGAAGTAGCCTCCAGGAGCTCAGTCAGCAGGGTTACAGCCCTCCTGGGGTACTAATTAGAAACAGTTCTTTATAATAGGACAGACAACACTCAAGCCTGCTGACTCAGAAAGACTCGTCTTTTGAAGACAGCCTGTCTAAGGTTTTTTTTAAAAAAACAACAACACCCCTCCTTTTGATAAAAATGAAGAGAATGAAGCTAGAGCTATGTCGGCAGAGTAGGAGACTCTCTAAACACCTGTGTACCCTTCCTCTGGGGCACTAATTGCATAATCGCATGTCCAATTGCATTTCCAAAGATTGCAATTTTCCATTTTGTGCCTTCAAACTATGCTTTGATGTGAAAAAAAAAAAAAAAGAGCATCACTGGCACAGAGTGTGTGTCTCTGTCTCTTTGTGGATGTACTCGCTCAGCCCAATTTTGGAAATATGGCCTTCGGTGGCTCATTTTTGTATGATTGGTACATAATGATGCTCATCAGTAGTTTATTGCTATGTAATCAAAACTACTCAAGATTTCAATGCTGTACTAATATTAACTTGAACCATTTACTATTTTAATGAAGTGAGTGTTGATATAAACATTTGCATATTTATTTGTCAATACAAACAGATTTGATGTTGGCGTAATAAGGTCATTAAAAGTAATCACATATTTACATTTTTAATCCCACTTCCCTCCACCCCTTGCTCTCATTCCTTTCCTCTTTACCGAACTCAAAAAAGTGACTGGGGGGGGCAGTGGGGGTGGGGGTGGCAACCACAGACAAAGGCCACCGTGAACGTTTTCCCATGCTATTATCTATTAGCAGATGACAAAGACATAGAGGAAGGTCACGCTGTTTAGGCTACTTCAGAGGCCACTGAGGTGAACTTTGATTTGTTTCAGAAGAACTGAAAGTAGGCGCCTCCATTATTCTCAATGAAACCTACACAGAAGTAGAATATCACTGTCCTTCATGAATGGTGAGGATAAATCTCAAGCCGCCCATGTGCCTGTCCTGTCCAGTTGGTGCATAGTCTCACTGTCCTTGCTGTCAGTCAGCCCAGATGGAAGCTAAGCCAGTCTGGCTTTGGGAACCTGAGGGGAAGAAGGCATGGAGACAGGGGCAAAGAGAAAACTAGAACCTTTTTAAAAGCCAAGATGCCAAGGGTCAGAGAAGATAGAGCCATGCAAGTTCTTTGCCTACAAGCTTTGTCATGGGATAGGAGAGATAAGTACCAGGGACAACTTAATTGCTGAAGATCATTCAGACATCAGAGTGTTCCTTGAAAGCCTTTGGACCAAGAGCTACCTCCCAGTTAATGAAGTGCTTGCTACATTGGCGGGAGGACCTGGCTTCAATCACCAGGACCCATTTTAAAACACAACAAAACAGAGAGTGATGATGTGTGCCAGTAATCCCAGCACTGGGGAAGCAGAGACAGCAGGAACCCTGGGGGCTTGGTGGCCAGCCAGCCAGAGTGGTGAGTTCCAGGTCAGGGATAGATCTTGTCTCAGAAAACAAGGTGAACACATCCTAAGGAGTGACATGTGACATTGACCTGATCCCTTTACATGTCACATCTGCTCATGCATGTGCCCTTGAGCACATGTGCAAACATGTCCGCCGTGTGTGTGTGTGTGTGTGTGTGTGTGTGTGTGATACATACAACTCCTCTATAAATTCCACTTTGTTATTACTTTTTTCAAACTAATACAAGGTATTCAAGTACCAGAAAAAACACAACACAATAACAACAACAACAACAACAACAACAACAACACTGAATTGGTAGTTCAAAGTCATTGTATGAGAAATACTTAGCTGCTTTTGGTCAGTATCCCCTCTACCACCTTTGGCTGGTAGCTTTTGAGAGCCACAATTTTTACAATGAACATACATTTGTGCAATAGCCAATCTATATGCTGGCCCTTTCTCCTCTAACAATGGGCAAGTAACACAACGTCAATCTAGTTCTCCCCCACCACATTCTCCCTTCCCCTCTCCCTTTTTTGCTCTTTCATGTTTTCTTTTTGCTTTTTTTTTTTTCCGGAGCTGAGGACTGAACCCAGGGCCTTGCGTTTGCTAGGCAAGCGCTCTACCACTGAGCTAAATCCTCAACCCCTTCTTTTTGCTTTTATGGTAGGCTGAAAATGAGTAGAATTGTTGACTTTGTTGGCAGTTCTTACCTGGGGAGGACAACATCTATCTATCTATCTATCTATCTATCTATCTATCTATCTATCTATCTACCCATCCATCTTCCTTCCTTTTCTTTTACCTTTCTTCTTTTCTTTTACCTTCCTCCCTCCCTCCCCCGCCCTCCCCCTCTTTTTCTTTCTACATTGAAGGAGGATGAATGAAACTTGGCATTCATATGCCATCCTCCTTCAGAATTCTTCCTGAGGAGAAAATGACACCTTAAGTTAAGCAAATGATAGTAAAAAACTTCAGCTAAGGGGTCAAGAAAATGGCTCAGTCAGTAAAGTACTTGTGGCATTAGCATGAAGACCTAAGTTCCTGAGTTTAATTCCCAGAACCCACAGAACTGATTATGTAATCCTAGCACCACAATGCAGAAAGGCCTACTGGCCAGCCAGTGTAGCCAAATTTTCGAGCTCTAAATTTAGTGAGAGGCCCTGTCTCAAAAAAAAAAAAAAAAAAAAAAAAAAAAGAATTGAGGAAGACATCAGATATCAAGCTCTGCTCAAATATTCATAGGCAGGCATGCACACCTGCTCCCCCTCAGAAAGACAATGCCATCCTTCCCCCAAACAAAACAACAAGGGAAATCTAAGCTTCAGGTAGGAATGGTTCAGTTGGACTCTTCTAGGTCCTTTCTTTTTTCTAACAACATTAACTGAAGACTTATTTTGAAAGAATGCAGCGCCATGAATGTGAGCCTCTGTGGGACAGTGAAAGACCCTGGTTTCCAGTTGAGGAGGCTTAAAACCCTGGTGACCCTGAGAGACGGTAGGCGTTTCGTCTGACTCCCAGGAAACCAGGTTGGTCACTAGATCACAGCCCTCAATAGATTTGTGACCATCGGTCACATAAGAGCAGGTAGAGGATGTGCCCACAGGTCACGTAGGCTCAAGACAGATCTCCATTATAATGAGGTACCTAAAGGCCTGGAGGCTTGCCATGAAGCTTTCCTTCCCAGACACTCCTCCCTGCAAACGATATTTAATCTCAGGCCCACTCTGAGAAATGGGTATGATTTTACTCATCCACTTTCTGCCATGACAATAAAACATCTTGAAACCATGGACTGCCTCCTTTTATCGGGATCTGCCGTGGGGCAACACAGAAAAGGCCTTTGCCTACAGAGCTGCTGTCTAATCTCTTGCAGAAGGCCTCCCTGTGCTCCCAATGGCGCCTGACACTAACCTCAAGCCTACCACAGTGTAGCCAAGAACACTCTCTGCAGGATCAGCCATTGTGCCCCCATTTCCCCTCGGTTCAGGCTAGATCCAGCCCCATGGGCCCCCACTCTGTTCTCAGCTCTTCTGCGATATCCCAGTGGCGCCTGGATGCCCAAGAGCCTGAGGCCTGGGGACCCCAAGCCAGCTCCAGCTGTATCCTGTGCCTCAGACTGTGCTTCCCCAGCCCCGGAGCAGTGTCCCATGGCTATCGGTGGCATGGGGTAAGTATGGTCAAACTTCCCGTGTCCTGCAAGCAGCCCGAGCCCTGAGGCAGAGCAGATGTGGGCCCCCCACCTAACCTACAAACCTCTGTGGGTTAAATATCACAGCCAGAGTGGAAGCATTCCCTCCCTCAATATTCTTGATATTGATTGAATATTTGATTCCATGTAGCAAGCCATGGTGGCCAACTCTTGGCTACTGTTCATTGGTGCTCTTGGGCCTCTGTGCTCTGTGATATGACCAATGAGAAAACTTTCTTGCCCCGTGGCTTCTGGCTTTTCATTAGAGGTTAGAAAAATCCTTCAAGCTCAAATCAAGCGGGCACGTATGTTCAGGGAAGTCTTTAACAGCAGGTTGGGGAAAGGCAGTCACTTGCCCGGGTAACCTAGACTGAGAGGAGGCTGACAAATCTTCCCTTCCTTACCTCCCCACCACTTCTCGCTGTCCACAACAATGTACTGGAGGCTGAAGGTGAAGACAGTGCCGGTGACTGCTCTCCCACCCTCTACATGAGCTTTGTAACTGATATAAATGAGGGAGCCAGAGACGTGGCTGCATCTGTCACGTTACCATCTGAATCAGAAGCTGCACCTTCTCTGCCACTCCTGGGGCTCAGTCCTCCCAGATGATGTGCTTGTGAGTTTTTGTCAACCTGACACAAATCAGAGGCACCTAGGAAGAGGGAACCTCAGTTGAAGAATTGTCTCTGTCAGATTGGCCAGTAGGCAAGCTTGTAGTACATTTTAGTGATTGGTGATTGGTGTGGGAAGACAAAGTTCATTGTGGGTGATGCCACCCCTGGCCAAGTGGTTCTGAGTTGTGTAAGAAAGCAGGCTGAGCAAGCCAAGGGTGACAAGCTAGTGAGCAGCACTCCTCTGTGGTCTCTGCTTCAGTTCCTGCCTTGAGTTCCTGTCCCGATTTTCCTCAGTGACAGAAAGTGCAAGATGAACTTAACCCTTTTCTCTACACTTTGCTTTTGGTCATGCTGTTTCCTTAACAGCACCAGAGAAAGCAAATTAAGACAGGTGTAGACTTTCTGTTCGTTGAGGTGGTTAACCTGAACTGTAAGCCTGACCACAGACTGAGGGACCCTATATGGTTCTTAAAGCATACTTATGGGCATGTCTCCATAGGGATTTGGAGCAGTTATGTCTCAAGGGCTGGAACTTAATCAGAGGTCTCATTCATTGATGGATTGAAAACATGTAAAACTGAGCAGGAAGAGGCGGGGATGGTGTTAGCCTGGGGGAGGAAGTGGACACAAGTGAGTCCATTTTAAGACTTTGAATACATGCTCACATTTAGCAGCCATTCAACTCTCACCAAATAATTAATAACTTTGAATGTCACCTTATTCAGACAGAAAAGGACCTAATTATCTCTCCTCTTCCTCCTCCTTTTCTTCCTCCTCCTCTTCTTCCTCCTCCTCTTTCTCTTCCTCCTCTTCCTTATCTTCCTCCTCCTCCTCCTCTTCCTCCTCCTCCTCTTCCTCCTCTTCCTCCTCCTCCTTCTCTTCCTCTTCCTCTTCCTTCTCTTCCTTCTCCTCCTCCTCTTCCTCCTTCTCCTCCTCCTCCTCCTCCTTCTTCTTCTTCTCTCTCTCTCTCTCTCTCTCTCTTTCTCTCTCTCTCTCTGTCTGATAGAGGGTCTCATTATGTAGCACTGGCTGCCCTGGACCTTGCTTTGTACCAGGGCTGGCCTTGAACTCACTGGGATCTATTTGCTTCTATTTCTGTCTCTCCCAAGTGCTAGAATTAGTGGTATCACCCCCAGCTACTACAATTCCTGTGAGGACAAAAAGATATCACACATCCAAATGCTTGGTGCTTAGGAGTTCTTATTCAGTGGTAGTTTCTAAGATTTGAGGGTAAAGGACTTCTTCTTCTCCCTCTGTAGATCAGGATAACCTTGAACTTAGTGATCCATCTGTCTCTGCTTTTTATGTGCTGGGATTAAAGGTGTGTGACACCACCGCTTGGCTGTTTTGAAGGGTTGGGTTTTAACCAACTGAAAACTATATATTTCAAAAATTCATTTAAAAATATACTATTCAGTTTGACCTGCTTATTATCCACTCTGTCACAATCTCATCAATACATGGACCACCAAATAACACACTATGGAAAAAATTAAGACTTAAGCATATGAGACTGAGAGAAGTGGTAGTCTCTAAAATCTTCTAACACTTATTCTGTTACTTTCTGTTACTATAACCAAACACCTGGGATAATTATCAAGACAGATTTGGGCTCCTAGTTCTGGGAGTTCTAGTTGATGACCAATGGTCCCTGCTTCTTTGGATCCCTGGTGGGGCAGCACATGGCAAAGCAAGATTACATCATAAGCTAAGAAGCAAAAAAGAGGAGGGGCCAGAGTCACACAATCCTCCTTCGGCATGTCCAAGGACCCTATCTCTCAGTTATATCAGTACCTTGCAAAAAAGCATCTCTCTGAAGACCTTCACTATCTGGCCTCTTGAAGGGAACATTCTAAATTCAAATCATTCAGGGTTTGTGTCAAAATGGTTGGATCTTAGAAGGTTGCCTGAGTGGCTAAGGCTCATGGGTGGATGTTTTCTACTTTCGTTGGATAAAGCAAACTGATGAGTACTTTTAAGACTAGGTGGCCACAGTGCACAGGGAAGTGACTTACTGTAAGGTTGGAAGGAAGCTGGCTGTTGGGCGGGGGTGATGGTCAACGAAAGGGTTGTGACTCGAACCAGACTCAGGCACAGGATGATGACTGAGTGCCAAGAACTAAACGATTTAACCAAGGACCCATCCAGGGACAGGCAGAGCTGGGACTTGAACACGTCATCTCCACGTCTGGGTCTACCGTCTCTAGGAGAGGCACTAAAGCAGGTAGAAATGCAGCAGCTTCCTCTGCCGGGACACACTGGGCTTTGTGGCCCTGCTCCAAACTGGGTGACGCCTGGTATCCTTCAGAAATTCCAGCCACGAAGAGACGCAATGCTCTGTGCCTGACTTCCTGGAGTTTCTGCCAGCCCTGAGCCAAACTTTACTATGACAGAAGAAAGGAGGACGTACTCCAAACATTCCTGCCTATTTCTCCACAACTTTGACCTCCACGGGACAGGCAGCCCCTTGGGTCTTTTACCCCGGATTCCTAAGGATCTCTCCAGGAGATACGTGGTGTAAAGTATGTCCAGGGGTTGTTAAGCCTCGTTAGTATTATACCTGAATTCATGAAGTCTGTGTTCTAAGGGGGGACAGATGACAGCTGTTGGCTTTTCCGTCTGTGTTTTCTAGAATCTGTGTGCCGTCATAAACAACATGTCGTGAGGTTCCGGCCAGCACTACAGGATGTGGAAGGCCTCAGAGCCCAACCTGTAAACCCCTCACTTCATCCCGCACAACTTTCCAGCCACTATTTATTTTTCCTTGACAAAACGAAAGCTTTCTCTTCCTTGCCAAGACTCTTACAGAGAAAGCTTTGAAAAAAAAATGCCTCCTTCTGCGAAATTAGTTGAAAGTCCCATAAATAACTTTAAAAGCAAATTTAATTTATTTAATGTACCTTAGACTATTAGTTAAGTGAAGTCCTGTGTGTGTGTGTGTGTGTGTGTATGTGTGTATGTGCATGCACATGTTTGTATATGCACATAAAGGCCAGAGCTCAACATTGAATGTCATTCCTCAGAAGCCATACACTTTAGTTTTTGAGACAGGATCTTTCAGTGGCCTAGATCTCACTAAGTAGGTTAGGACCTAGGGATCTGTCTCTGTCTATCAGTGATCTACTCACAAGCATCTCCAGCACGCCAAGGTCTTCTTTTTAACCTGGGTGTTCTAAAAAGAACACAGGTCCTTATATTGCCATCAGAAGCACTCCATCAACAGAGTAATTTCCCTAATCCAAAGGAAACATTCAAAAATTATTTATAATTATTGTTGTGGGGTAGGGTTCTATTGATTGAACCTAGGTCTCCATGCTTACACTCCAGGCATCTCTACCCTTTGAGATATCTTACTGGCCTCTGAACGTGAATGTTCTTTAAATGAAGAGCTTACTACTGGGAATGAAGTAGAAATACATCCACTTTGGGATGGAGTGATAAGAGGCATCTGTAGGCTATCTCTTGTCATCAGTAACAACAGAGGTGTAGAGAAGCAGAGATTTCATGTATCTAGTTCACAACATGGAACAGATATTACTTCCTCCCCTTTTCCTTATCTTCCTCATTTGTCCAGTAGGGTGACTATGGTAGGCTGCACATCACACAATCTCGGCATGAACAAATGGATGGAGAAAGCTAGAAAGTCAAATTCTTTATCCTACTTACCCTTGACAATGCGGGGCTTCCAAGTGTGAATTGTCATCTCCATATTTAAGTGGGTGATGGGAATACAAACTCCTGTCCTCATGCTTGGGCAGCAAGCACTTCTTGTACTGAGCCATCTCCTAGTCCCAGAACCTCCTAATTATTTCTCTAGGATGGTAGACCCAGAAACAAGATGCTCATTTATGGTAACACCTTGATGGAACACTAGCACTGGATGCGTGGTGAACCAGATAACTTGCTGCTCATATTTCCAGGCGCGCTTTCTAGTATTTTAGGCTTAGTTGTACCCTGCCCAGATCTGTTATCTGTGTCTGCCTGGAGAAGCTTGTTTTAAGAGTCATCACACTCTATAGGACTGAAAGATGAGGCCTGTAGTCTTTCTTTTGTCCTCTTCTGTCTGTCTTAGCAGAGCTGTGAGGGAAAGATGAAGGACAAAGTCCCTAGAGAACACAGAGACTAAGATGTTCACAACCAGACAAAGACTTCAGGGCTGGCCTTGTATTTCCTCAAAGGATGGTGGGTAGTAGGTGGAATGGCCTTGGTGTCATCAACAAAGCAGATGTCTCGCAACCAATTTATTAACTACCCAAGTGAGTTGGTAAAATAATATGAGCAGGACAAGTCAGGGAATCCCCACAGGCAACCTCTGCATTTACTTTTAGGAACCGGATGTCAAGTCATTTTTTCCCTCTAAGGTTAAAAATTTTGTTCTGATTAAATTATATCAATGATTATAACAACAACTTCTTCCTCCTCTTCTTCCTCCTCCTCTTGTTCCTCCTTCTTCATCTCCTCCTCCCTTCTTCTTCCCCCCACTCCTCATGTCGATGCCCTGTGAACATGCTAATTCCTTTGTGTTATATAACAAGATAACAGTAGTAGTCAGCCTGGAAAGGAAGCTGACAACTAATTTACTGTTCCCTTCAGGTATGCTTTACTGGCATGAGAGGACCTCAAGGCCATGAATGAGCCTTGAGATGGAGGGACAGCATCGTCAGAAAGAAGGAACATCAAATCTAAGCATCATGGAATCTAAGAGAGGAGAGGTGTCTCTTTAAAATAGTGGCTCTCAACCTTTCTAATGCTGTGACCTTTATATATAGTTCCTCATGTAATGTTGACCCCCCAACCATGAAATTATTTTGTTGCTACTTAATAACTGTAATTTTGCCACTGTTGTGAGGCATAATGCAAATATGGAACATATAGAATATCTGTTATGTGACCCCCCCCAATGGTGTCACAACCTACAGATTGATAACCCCTGCTTTAAAACTTGGTGAGAAACTTCACTGGGAGTGAGAACAGGAGAGAAACAGGGAGAGGTATACAAGCAATACATAGCTTCCATGAGAGGATGCTAGGGGCAGCCAGAAGAGTCTCTTCAGAGAACAGTCTTTAGAATACCTCACCCAGAAAATCTCCTCACTCCCTTTCCTCTGATTACATGACTTAGTTCAACACAACACGAGTGACAAAGAGTGGGAGAGATCAGGTATTGGTCAGGGTCATAATACAGGGGCTAGCCCTAGGGTTTGGCCCAAGCATGGACAACTTAACTCTTTGTTTGAGAGAGGGGAATGGAAGGAGGAGGGAGGGGAGGGAGAGAGAGAGGAGAGAGAGAGAGGAGGAGAGAGAGAGAGAGAGAGAGGGGCAGAGACACAGCCTAATTCAGGCTGTGGGAGCTAACTTCAAAGTTCAGGCCCCTCATCCAATTATGGAAACTTCACAGGCCCTGTCATGGGACACAAACAAGAAAAATGACAGCAAGAGGCAGATTTCAAGAATTCTCTCCTGCATTGGAAGCAGCAGTTTAAAAACAAAAACAAAACAGAAAACAAAAACAGAACGGGTCTAAGGAAATGGCTCAGTCAGTAAAATGCCAGCTATATAAGCAGGCAGACATGAATTCAAGGCACAGCAACCATGAAAAAGCCAAGCATGGTGCCTGTGTTTATAATCCCAGTGCTGGGGAAAGAGGCAGGACAAGCAGTCTCACTGAATCAGCAAGTCACAGGTTCCGGTGAGAAACTTTGTCTCAAAAGGTGGATGATGGGGCAGAGTGGTGTGAGGTGGCATCTTCTGGGCAGGACATGACTATTGCAGTGAGTGCTTCCTGCACAAGACCTGTACAAGACTGAGATAGCCCAGACTCTAGCACACATGGGGAAGGTACTCTCTAGGCCTCATGCCCTACTGAGGAACTATAGGCTATCTGCTGAGGTATGGAGAATCATTCTTCTCTGAGGATATGCTCCTGTGAATAGTCCCACAGCCACCTACTTATCCGTAGGACTAATTGGACTCAGTGGGTTGAAGGAAGAGGAGGAGCAGAAGGAGTAGAAAAAGAAGAACAAGAAGGAGGAGAAGGAAAAGGAGATAGGGAAGGAGGAGAGGACATTGGAAGGGATATGAGAGGAGCTGGTGGAAGAAAATTATATTTCATTGGACATGTTTGAAATTCTAAGAAATAAGAATATTGCTATACAAAGAAAGCCAAGATGGATGGCCCCTAAGATATGATATCTGAGGTTGAACTTTGGCCTATACACCACACACACACACACACACACACACACACACACACACACACACTCACTCACTTTAAACAGACACAGGACCTTTAGGTACAATTCTGTGTTCATCTGCTGAAGGAAGAAGTGAGATTAGTTTGCATGGTTCACACGCAGGCCACGTACACAGAAGTACATAGTAGTGTCCTAGTGTTCTTACCTGTTGCTGTCCTAAAACACTGACCAGAACTAAGTTGGGCGAGGAAATGATTTCTTTGGCTTACACTTTAACACCCCAATTGATCATAGAGGGAAGCCAGGGCCGGAGCGGAGCTTGGGGCAGGAAATGAAGCAGAGGCTATGGAGGAACACATTGTCCTCCCCCACACTTCCTTCATCTTGTTTTCTTACACAACACAGGGCCGTCTGCCCAAGGGTGGCACCACCGATAGTGGGCTGGGCACATCAATCATTAGTTTAAGAAAATGCCCCATAGGTGTGCCTACAGGACATCTCGGGAAGACTCTCCCTCTACTAAGATGACTGGACCTTGTGTCAACGTAACGAAAAACAAACCACCACAAAGAGTTGGAAGTGTGCTTTCCAAACTGTCTTCACTACTGTGATATCCCGACCTACCCCCCACAAGAAGAAAACAGTTACGAGCTAGACTTTTTCTTATTGTATTTCGGATTTAATTTTCTGGGTCTGTTTTAATATAAAAACAAAGTTGGAAAGGAGGGGGTGGGGAACATGTAGCATGCTGTGTCATTTCTACGTATGCAATGTCTTCCAGTCTCTACCTGTGTCCGGGAAAGCCAAGATTTCACTCTTCAGTAAGAAAGACTCCAAGGTCAGGAGGGGCCAAAGTCATATCCTTACTGTCCATCCACTTCTGTAAGTTACTCATGAATGAATTCCCAGCTGAGCAGAAAATACTTGGTAAGGCTGGAACATTCGTAAATCTAGCTTCTTCCAAAAAGCTCATGGTGCCCAGGTGACATGCTGCACACCCACACATTTCCTCACTCTGGAACATTCACCAAGTTTGAAGGTTTGTAAAAGCAAGGTGGTGCAACCGAGGAGCAGTTTGACCTCCGAGTAGCTGAGGCTTAAGGGATGCTTCAATGTCAATAAACAGTAGAATGGATTAAGGCCAGGAAGTTCTGGAAACATAACTTAGCCTTGACTTGGCTGAGAAAAGTTTCTTTGCAATGTCAACTTTCACCAACCCCTGACAGATGTGATTGGAAAGGCTGGCGGAGCCTACCAATCATTGCTCAGCTTCTCATTAAAGGGTTCAAAAGCATCTGGTTTCTAACCCTCTCAAACTTCGAATGCTGCCTACGGTCTTCGTTTTATTATGAAAAACAAATGCTTTCCTAGTGGCCAAAATATTTAAGTTTGAAAGTCAGATAATGAGAATGTGCAATAGCTGTTCCCTCCAATGGCGTGTGTGTGTGTGTGTGTGTGTGTGTGTGTGTGTGTGTGTGTGTGTGTGTCTATGAAATTCTACTTTAAACTTGTCATTTGCATCTGACTTCTGATTGTCTCAATAACCTTGAGACAATGATTTGGGGCTGTGTGATGATGCAAAGTGGAGGTGTACAGCTGCGGTCACATGCATGTCATCATAACTCAGGAGCATAAGGAAGAGTATCCTGATCTGAAAGGTGTAGCAGGCCATTGTGCCTGTCAGTTCCCAGTATGCTTGGGTACCTTGCTTGGTGGTCTTTTCCATTTCTACACATGGTGTTCTGTGACTCCCAAGTATAGGACTGTATTAGACAAGTAATCCCCAAAGTCTCCTTCCCCTGGGAAAACAATCCTCAGCCAGATGCTTTTCCATCTTGTTTTTATGGTCCTAGGGATGATGGAACCCAGGCCTGTGTGCATACCAGGCAAGTGCTATATGAGTGACCTTTATCACTCAAGTGTTTGTAATGACAGATTAAATCCAGTTGTCTTAGGTTTTAAAGGGGAAACCCAAAGGCAACTCTACCATCTTTTTGGTTTGTTTGTTTTTTGCATAGATGGTACATTCATGGCCCAAATACTGCCCTTCCCCACCACTCTGGCCGTAGAGTTCTTTCCCTAGGATTCTGCACTTAGCAATTTCAGCGTCCTTGCCAAATGCTAAGCTTTATCAGATTGCTTTTGTTTTCTGTTGTTTACAAGACAGTAAGTTATAAGGAAACATAACTTTATTGTGTTAAAGCCCAGACAGCATGGAGTGGTGTGCGGCAATGGCCTTCTTACTGACATGGTAAGAGAGAGGGAGTTTATTGTCTGAATGTCTTCTCAGTACTTTCTTTCTTCTTATGAAGCATCCAGGATTTAACTCTTATGCTTCAGTCAGATGACATTACTGAAAATCAAGTCTCTTTCCGAAGTCCCACCTCTCCCTAGCACAGCCATAGTAAATGGCACCCTCTGAGTACTCCTCAATAGGGACGAAACATCAATACTCTAGACCTTAGGGGACACTTAGTTGCCATGTGGACTTTTTCCTGGATCATAGAAAGAAGCCATCTTGGGTGTCATTGGATGGCCATGGAAACCAGAACAGGACAATATACTGGCATCCAGGTCTATGGTAAATGGTAATGGAGCTACCAACCCTCCCTAGGGTCAGGAGACCCTCACCCGGGATTCTAGGCAGCACCCCTTTTCCCAGTTGCAAGTGATCTTGGAAGAAGTTGGAGTGTACAAGAAACAGTTGATTAAAAGTAAGATTTACTGACACACCTTCCATGAGGTCACCATCCATATCGGGATGGGACTCTGGGGTGTTACAGCTATTTGAGGTTACCCATGTTCTTGTAAGTGACCTCTGACCTATGCACTCTAAGAAAGCCCAATAAACTCATCAATCTCAAAACTGGACATTGGTGAAACTGTACTTTGCTCTCTTGATGGTGTCCATCTGGGGTGATTGGAGGATCACATGTATCTCCTCAGGAAAAGATAATATGACCCAATGTATATACAACCTGTGGCATCCTCCAGGGCTCAAGGGTTCAATGTGGCAAGAGATGGAGGCCACCTGGCTTGTATCTACACCCTGATTTCAGGTCCCTTGCAGATTCTGTATGCCACAGCCGCTCTTGAGTCCAGGAAATGTTTTGCAAACTCCTGCTCCGGGTCCCCTAAAGCAGAGAGGTAGAGTACACTGGTCTGTTTCCTCACTGGTCAGATGGCCTATTGGAGCTGTATACCAAACAAATGCCAAGGGATGCAAATGCTGTAATATGTAAAGGAATTATCCTTCAAATGAGATCTGAAAAAGGAATATCCAAGGGATTCAGTGTTGCGATACGGGAAGGATAGAATTCAGGATGACAGAACATACCCTGGAGCTGGCAGAATCCGAGGAAAGCCACAGTGGAGGGAACACCTGCCATAGAACTGGCAGGGGAGCACGCAATATAAGGAAGATGGAGAGCACTGCGATCGGGAGGACGGAGAGCACGGACGATCAGGAGGACAGAAAGATGTAATATCTTTCTGAATGACACTCCCTACTGAGATCCTACTTATCCTAAAAACCCAACTAAATGCTCCTCCTTTTCCCTCTTTCCCTGTAAAAATGTATCAAAAGCAATGCTGATGAACTCCAGCGGTTTTGTCTGGTTCGGAGTTCATTGCTACAGTCAATAATTAAAAAGAAATCTATACATAGTAAGAAAGGGGGGACGCACACAAATATGAACTTCAAGCATCATTTGCATCCATTACAAGCCCCGACGCCAATTTTTAGCTTCTCTTGCTTCTAGCTCTTTGGTCTATGGCATAAGGAAGCAAGGTTTGGTTGGAACAGCCATGGTATGGGGTGGTTTGCTGTCTCCTTTTTTTGCTGAGTCTCTTCTTTTTGTTCAGGTCTGCTACCTCAGGGCGCAAGCTAGTGTTGGGAAAAAAATGAAGAGTTTTAGAAGGTATCTTGAGGCAGGAGGCTGGGACCAGAGAGGGGCAGTATGGGAAACAGCACTGTGTTTTCTCGCATGCCCCAACAGATAATCTTCTCTCTGCCTCGCGAGAAATGCTGTATAAGAAGCCGAGAAATAATCTAAAAGTTGGGCTTTTTTGTTTGTTTGTTGTTTATTGATGTGGGTGTGGTGCATCTGAGGCATTTAGGCCAGAGGATGGCTTTAAAGGAAGTACTGAACGAGGCAAAGACATCTGGAAGGATTGTACTGCAGTGGGGCTGTGTGTTTCTGTAATTCTTTTTCCGTGGAGGGAATTATGAATAAGAGGAGCCTAGCCTAGTGCACAGTCACACACAACCACTCTCAAATAGAAAACAAAAGTGATGTAAGCAACCAGTCTGGGTCGTGACTAGAATCAACTAAAAGATTTCTTGCCTCCTGGAATCCAGAAATAAACAAAGTCATACAAATGCCTACCACTGTGTTGGTTAGGGTTACTACTGCCGTGGTGAATCACCATGACCAAAAGCAAGTTGGGGAAGAAAGGGTTTATTTGTCTTACACTTGCACAACACTGTTCATCACCAATAGAATTCAGGACAGGAACTTCAACAGGGAAGCAACCTGAAGGCAGGAGCTGATATAGAAGTCATGGAAGAATGCTGCTTGCTGGCTTGCTCCCCCTGGCTTTCTAATAGAACCACCAGCCCAGGGATGGCACCACTCACAACGGGCTGGGCCCTCCTCCTTCAATTACTAATTAAGAAAATGCTTTATAGTTAGATCTTAAGGAGGCATTTTCTCGATTGAGGTTCTTTCCTTTGAGATGACTCTAACTTGTGTCAGGTTAGATACAAAACAAGCCAGCATATTCACCTTCAAGGACACTTCAGGAACTGTTCCTCTTGCTGGGTTAAAATGTTCCCAGATCAAATAAGCTAGAGTACTATCCTATTCTACAAGCTCTGTAGATACCACAGTGCTCCATATTATATTTTATAGGATACCTTTTCAGTGTTAGCAAGAACCAGGATAAAGAACAAAGACGCAGCAGAGAAGTGATGAGTGCTTAGGACAGGAATGGGCAAAGTATGGTCCAAGAGCCAAATCTGGCTCCCATGTGTTCCTACGTGGCTGCATCCATTAGTGTGTGTGATCTGACCATTTGCAAAACAGCTTAATGGCCTCAGGGGCATGGGGTTCACTTATCTGATGTGTACACAGAGGGGAAAGAAGAAAGGGTATTTACACTGTCGGCGGAAAGGCCCTCATGTAGAGAGGGTAGAGGGAAGTGTTAATGTGGAAAAAGGAAGATGGCGAGTTAGTTGTAAGTTTGGTCAGGTGTCACTGGCTCAGAAACATCCAGGGATGCCGTTTCAGACGATACTTGAGCTTGATTAATAGTCAGTGTCTTAGCATCTGGCCTCATAGGTGTTCAAAAGTGCTTTTACTGAACTGTTGTCAGAGTTCCATGAAGGACTTTTCATTCTCATTATTCAACCTAATGGAAAAGATATGTGTTTATGAGGATGAGAGAGAGAGAGAGAGAAGAGAGAGAGAGAGAGAGAGAGAGAGAGAGAGAGAGAGAGAGAGAGAGAGAGAGGGAGAGAGGGAGGGAGGGAGGAGAGAGAGAAGAGAATAGAGTGCTATATGAATAAATCTGTAGTTACTGAAGGGCATTAGTACTGATTCATATCCCCACCCACTGCATTTCAATTCAGCTTGTTTTGAATCTTGGTCAACTCAGCTACATAGCAGATAGAGTAGCAAACGCATATTTCTATCCTCCTTAAAAATGTAAAAATCTTAAGACCTATATTTTGTTCCTTGTAAGAACACTCAGTATTAATATGTCAGAAGCATTCATTGCTGTTGACCGACAGAGGGTGTTTTTATCTGGGCAATTGACACAGAACTAGGGGAAGAGGAATGATACCTTTCCCCAAATTCATGCCTTAGAAACAGTCAGTGAAGCAGTAGTTTTGAGGACAGGACCTCACAGAAGCTATCTTGGTCATGAGGCCCCTTTTCTCGTATATTAACACCACTGTAAGACAGGCCAATAGAGAGGACCTCACCTTTCTGCTTGTGTCTGCCATGTAAAGGCAAGATGTTCCTTCACTCCAGTATAGAGTTAATAGCTCAAGATTTTTACTCTCTTTGACATTGCTTCTCATGGGTGGCTGGAAAGTATATTCGGAATGCAGGCCTTGGATGGGCAACCAGTGCATTCCCTAGCATGGTTTACATCAACTTTATTGGTCTACATGCTCACTGGCCAACAAGTAGTTAGCATTTACACATCTCACAACAGACATTTCTAGTATGACCTTCCTGATATCTGAATCCTGAGGCATGATCAGAGCTGAAAGAAATGAGGTTTGATAATGTGAACACCACATGTAAACTAAAAGCACACTCTGTCCTTCCTCTTCTCAGACAGAAAGGGCGTGCAGCCCTCTGCTTTTTTTAGTGTGCTGGCATGAAGTAACAGGCATTGAGTACAGCCTATAGTTTCTTAGCTATCTCTTTCCATTAGAGTAAAAGCTATCTGGGAACAGATAGTTTTTAAAGTTTAAAGACCTACATTTACTGTTTCCTTTGTGTATGTGCACACACTCTGTGTGTCAGGCATGCCCAGTCATAGATGTGGAGGTCAGAAGACTCAGTTTTCCCTTTCCACCACCAGGATTCTGTGGATCAAATTCAGGTCACCAGGTTTGGTGGTTTGGTCTTTACCCACTGGGCTATCTCACTGGCCCAGGATTATATACTTTTCTTTTTCCCATTATTTAATTTATTTATTGACTTACATCCTGACCATGGTCCCCTTTCCTCCTGGTTGCCCCCACAGGTTCCTTTCCCCTCCCTCTCCCCTTCTCCTCTGAGACGGTGGAGGTCCCCCTAGGTATCCCCCCATGATGGCACATCAAGTTTCTGCAGGACTAGGGACATCCTTTCCCACTGAGGCAAGACAAGACAGCCCAGTTAGGGGAATGGGATCCACAGTAGCCCTTGCCCCAGGTGTTTAGGGACCCTCATGAAAATCAAGCTGCACATCTGCTACCTATGTGCAGGGGCCTAAGTCTAGCCTATATATGCTCCTTGGTTGGTGGTTCAGTCTCTGAGACCCCTCAAGGGTCCAGATTGGTTGACTCTATTGGTCTTGGTGTTCCTGTGAAGTTCCTATTGCTTCTGATTCTCCAGTCTTATCTCCAGCTTTGTAGCAGGCCACATGATATGGCCTCTCCATCCATCCTCCCTGCTCCCATTCCCAGGGGACTAAGTAGATCTCCTCCTACATCCTTCCTTTATCCGAGGGACTGCTGGCCTTTGATGGGTACTGGGGGAAGGGAGAGTCAATTTTCTTTAGGAGTGTGACCACTGGTAGGTTTGTATACAAATGGATATCCTCACACCCATGCCTATCTGGACAGAACTAATTGGAAGCAATTGAATTAAAAAAAATGACATGAAGTTGAGTAGGGAACATATTGGGATCCTGGGGAGTTGAAATGGTAAAATGAGGTTTCCATATGATAGCAATACATTGTATAGCTGTGTTAAAATTTGAAAGAGTTCTTTAAAAACCCATAATAAAAGTAAGAGGATTCTGGCATGTTACTCTTTAGTATAGACATAGAGTTGCAAACACACTATATCCATAGGAGGCTTTGCAAATTGCCTAGAACGTTTTTGCTGTTCTATGAGCTCTTGACTGGAATGCAGCATCACCCTGATTAACAACTAACAGCTACAATGGTTTCCTCCCACTGAGGACAGCACCTGCAGCATGCTAGACACTGAATACCAAATGCATGAATGAGCAGATGCTGATGGTGAAGCCCGAAGAGTGTACTGGACCAGAATGTTCCCGGAGTAGGTGAGAGAAGAGTTAGTTCTTTACTAATTGTTACCAACTCTCTTCCTCAACTGATCAGGATTCTTCCTCTTGGCTTTCAATCCTGGAAAGGAGCTGATATTAAGTTTGGAATCTTATCAGCCAAACTAGGCATCGTAGGCTATTAGTAAGACACTAGAACTGTGCTTGGCCTTCCTATACCAAGAGACACAGCTCCATTTAGCCCCCAGAGTAGTCCTCTAGCACCTTGTCAATTCCAGGGATCCAAGCAGGATTGGGTAATTCTCTTTGCTAGGAATTTCTCTTTGAGATTCATCTCTGACAAGTTTTGCTGGTTATCTTTAGGAAGGATAAACAATGGGGTCAGCTTCTGTTTCATGTAACTGAGCTGGTTGTCAGGAAAAGAGACTTAGGGACCCCAAGGAGAGGAGCTTGAATAAATGAATGGTAGTCTCAGAGATAACAGATAATAAATGCCCATTTCTAGTCTCTCTCTTTCTCTCCCTCCCCTTCTCCCTCATCTTTATCTGTCTGTGTGCACACATGTGCATGTGTGCATACATATGTGTGTGCGTGTGTGTGTGAGGGAGAATATATAGGTCAGGGGATAACCTCTGCTATCATTCCTCAGGAACCTTATACCTTTTGTTGGAAACAAGGTTTCTCACTGGCCTGGAACTTTGGGCTGCTTGGCCAGCAAACCCCAGGAATCCTCTTCAGCAGTGAGCTCACAAGTGGTGTGCCCTGTCCTTGGCCTTTTCCATGGCACCTTTAGATCAAGCTCATTGTAAGAACTGGAGCCTACCCCTTCAGAGCAGATTCCTATAGTCTGAATCAGGACACACCCCTCCGAAGCTTTCACTGGGTCCAAGAGTTAAGAAGCTATCCCTGCTGTGGTCTAAGAGCAGCCTGGATTAATGGTTTTCACTGGTACCTGGACACTCCATGCTCCTTGCATGTGATGTTGAACTAAATCACCCAATGTGAAACTTCCCATCACCTCTCAAAGCTTATAAAAGTCAGACCTTCCCTTTGGTCTGGAGAGACTCCTTAGTGGGGTGCTCCGAATAATGCTCTTTAAGAGGCTCTCCTGCCCCCTCCCCCATCATTCCCAGAATCCCTCTCATGGTAGCCATTTATCCTTCCTTAGTCTTCTCTTATTCTCACTCGTAGTGATGCTCTACTCCAGGCTTTAAAGGAAAGTCTCTCTCTCTCCCTTTAACAGTGCAACACATTTCGATTTTCCCAAACCATATTTTTTTCTGTCTTGTGCTCTCCTTCCCACCTTGAGGTCCTGGCCTGGCCTTGAGGTCCTGTCACTCTAAGAACCATCATGGAAGCAGACTGTGTTGCCTTCCTTTGTGGAGCGACAGCTACAGTTTTACTTCTTTTCCTTTTAATACTGTATGCTTGCAAGGCAAACGTTTTTTGAACTGAATCTCCCCGAGTTCCCTTTCCTTTGAGACCTGGATTAGCCATGATTGCTTTGGTGAAAAGCAACAGAAGCTTAACCCAAACTGGCACAAGAAGAAAGAAAAGAAAGTTAGTATTTCTTACACATATCAAGAGCGCATAGGGCAATTCCTCACAGTGCTTGGTGAGGACTCACTCTGTGTTGTCAGGATTCTGCCTTTCCCCCAGGCTCTCTCATGGTCTAGGTCTGGCATAATTCTCTTCCCCTGTAGCATTTTCTACATGCAGCAGCAAAGCCAGCTGCTTACATGGGTTTGAATGATTTGAATAATTTCAACTCTATGAGACACAAGGTAAATTGTTTTCCCTTCTAGTTCTGTTTGAACATTTCAAGAGTGTCCTATTTAATTTAATTTTATTTTAAAATTTTAGGTCAATTTCATACAAGCTAGAGTTTTCTGAGAAAGAAACCTCAATTAAAAAAAATGCCGGGGTTGGGGATTTAGCTCAGTGGTAGAGGCCCTGGGTTCAGTCCCCAGCTCCGAAAAAAAGAAAAAAAAAAATGCCCCTATCAACTTTTTGGGAGCCATTTTCTTGAATGGGGGAAGTTAAAAAGGTGAGTTGAGCAAGCCGATTAGCATTTCCCCTCCACTTCTGCTTTCAGTTCCTGCCTCCAGGATCTTTCCCTGCAGGCCCTCAGGGAGGGACTTATCAGCTCTTAAGTGAAATAAACGCTATCCTTAAGTCATTTTTTTTTATCATGATGTTTTATCGGAACAATAGAAGCTCAAACTAAGACAAAGATAAAACATGCACTTTGAAATGTATGCTCGTGGCCAGATGGCTTGGTTGCTGTAGTTGGTTAGCCTTGAGTCAGGATCTAAACTCCTGCAAGGGCCTGATTCAAGCTGTGGTGAGAAGTGTCCCAAAGGGACAGGTGAAGGGGACTGTGCAGCAGAGCTTGTGTTTCTCGTGTTTTCCCTCAACCTCATTTAGATTTCTGCAATCTACCTTAGGTCATTCAGGAGCAAACATCAAATGTGATTTTCCCCTTAATTGCATATTAAATTATCTCCTTTCTTCCCTGCTTAAGACCTTCGATAGGTTACAAAACATCTCCCCAACTCATCAATGAGGTATAGGACATGCTATTTTAAAATAGGGCACCTCAGAAGAGATTTGAAACATGGTGGGTGCAGGGCCTGGGATGCAGCTTAGTCAGTTAGTAGAGTACTTGCACATCATGAACAGAGCCCTGGGGTCCATCTACAGGGTCATAGAAGTTGGAGTGGTGATGGCTTCATTTTAGCTCTGATAAAACACACACACACACACACACACACACACACACACACAACCTCAGATTAAACAAAAACGTTCACTTGTTTATTTATTGTTAAATTATGTATATATCTGTGTGGGTATGTGTGCACAAGTGCAGGTGGTCACCGAAGCCAGAGGTGACGTTAGATCCCCTGGAGCTGGAGTTATGGGCAGTTGTGAGCAGGTGGACATTGGCATTGGCATTCAAATTTGGGTCCTCTAGAAGAGTAGTTCTCACTCTTAACCTCTGAGCCACCTCTGCAGCCCTCATTTCAGATTTCTGACCAGCAGAATTATAAGATGATAAAACTGTTGTTTTAGTTAACTTATTCCATCAGGAACTAGAAAGTGACATACGCTGTATTGGCTGTATTATACATAGAATAAAATTCAACTTCGAAATCCATGCTTTGTTGCTGTGACTTGTCTTTTTGGCTCTTTCTTCCTTCCTCTGCTCTCTTCTCCTTTGTCCCCTCCCTTTAGTCCTGTCCTAGCCCCTCAAATGGTCACCATGTGTCAAATATGACATCAAACCATTGAAATATAGGTAGTGTAATCAAGCTGGATTAAAAATTCAATTAAATTGGAAAAACCTCATACATGGACTTAAAGACAAAAATCATACTGCCATCTCAGTAGGTTCGGAAAAACCCTTTGACAAAATCCAACACTCCATGAAGAAAGTCCTAGAGAGAACAGGACTAGAGAGAACATGTTTCAACATAATAGAGGCTATACATGAGAAACCCATAGCCAACATCATCCTAAATGGAGAAAAACTTAAATCTCACTGAAAATAGAAACAGGACAGGGCAACCCACTATTTCTACTCTTTTTAAATACTGAGCCCAGAACACTAGCTGAAGCAAGAAGCAAGGGAAAGAAATCCACAGTATACAAATAGGAAGAGAAGTCGAAATTGTCCCCATTTGTAAAAGACAATTTTATATACAAGAGATCCCTGAAATTCTGTAAGAAAATTTCTAGAAATGGTAAACTATTTTAGCAACTTGGTACCATACTGAATCAACTTGCAAAGCCCAATAGCTTTTTGTCCACCACCAAGAAACAAACAGAGAAAGAAATCATGGACATACTTCCATCTAGAAATAAACCTAACTAAGGAGGTAGAGGAACTTTACCATGTAAACTTAAATTCCCAATCAAAGAGATGGAGAAAGAGGCTAGAAAATCAAGACATCTCATGCTCACAGAGTGATGAAAACGATAGGTCTACCAAAATCCACTTACAGATTGAAGCGATTCTAGTGAAAAGCCCCATCTCATTCTTCGCATAAATTAAAAAACATAAAAACACCCACTATCCTAAAATTCATATGGAATTACAAAAATACCTGGATATTCAGAACAATCCTGAGCAAGCAAGAACAGCGCTGGGTTATCAGATCGTAAGATGTATTACGGGGACTTTGTAATAAAAACAAGGTGGCATTGCATAAAAACAGACATGGGGACCATTAGAAAAAAAATTAAAGAACAAAACATGAGTACACATAACTTCAGCCATTTAACATTTGACAAAGGTGCCCAAAAATGCCCTGGAGAAAAGAAACCATGTTCAGTAAGTGGTGCTGGCAAAGCAGGATGCCCGGAAGCAGAAAAGTGGAAATGACCTGTATCTATCATCACCTCGCACAGAAACTGTCTCTAAACAAATCAAAGACCTGAGTGTGAAACCTGAAATGCTGAAACTGCTAGACAAAAACATGAGTGCTATCCTACATGATGTAGATATGTGAAAGGACTTTCTGAATAAGACACCATTTTCCAAAGAAGTAAGGCCAACGATGGACAAGTGGGGTTCATAGAGCTAAGAAGCTTCTGCACAGCTAAAGAAACAATAAACAGTGTGAAGAAGAAGCCCAAAGAAAAGGAGAGAATCTTTACCAGCTATGCACCTGATTAAGGATTAGTATTCAGGATATATAAAGAACTCAAACAACAACAACAACAATAACAACAACAACAACAAAACAGAGGAACAAATGATCTCTTCAAAAAATAAGCCTGGATTCCTAACAGAGAGTTTTTAAAAGAAGAAATAAAAATAGCTACATATTATCTCAGAAAGTTCATGTCCTGAGCAATTCCTTAGCGAAATACATGTAAATCAAAACCACCTTGAGATTTTACCTTATCAAAGTCAGCATAACAAAGATCGACAACTGACAGCAAATGCTGGAGGGGGTGGTGGTGAAGTTACAAACTGAACCAGCCACTGTTGAAGTAAGTGTGCAGAATCATTGGGAAAGGTAAAAATAGATCATACAACCCTGCTATGTAGTAGATGCCCAAAGGACTCATCCCATACATACTCTCTCAGCCATGTTTCCCTCTCTCTATTTACAATACCTAGAAAATAGAAAGAACCTAAATGTCCTTCAGAAGGTGCTATGTAAGATTCCAAAGAAGGGAAGCAACCTACCCAGCTATGATGACTATGAACCACAGCAATGATCTGTACAATCCCATTACGCTAAGAGTACAGTGGTGGCGCGCATCCTTTGAGTATCCAACAGCTCTCTATCTAAACTTAAGACTCACTCAACAAGAGACAAATTATGCCTAGTGCCTTGTCAACTACCTAGTGAAGTCATGGATCTCGAAGAAGAATCTGAAACAGAGTCTTTACTAAACCAAAACAATTACTAACTACACTCTAAATATTTACCTTCAAAACCACAAACAGGTATGGTCTGCACCCCTCATCAACTTCTCTTTGCAACAGATGGAGACTGTAATAAAAAAAACTAAAGCTTATCCAAAAGAAGAGTTGTGGACTCCAGTCTCAACTGACACATCTACAACATAACTCTAACAAAGGCTCAGGAATCACAGCAGAAGAAGGAGCCAATATTATAAGAGTCGTATCTATATCATCAACATCTGTATTTCTATCGATATCTGTCTATATCATCTATATGTATTTTTGGAATAATAATTAAAGAAGGAAAGGTTATGAATTTGATAAGAGTAAGTGGGTGGCACATGGACAGGGTTGTATGTAAGGGAACAGAAATGAAGTAATTATAGTTTAAAAAATACAAAAATTCAATTAAATTTTAATTGATCTGTAGACTTAAAGTCTAAAGCAGTATAAAATATTTTCCTCATGAAACACAACTGTGTTTCATTTGCAGGATTATATTTTAAGTTACCTGTTAAAATATTAGCAATCAAGGGCTTGGAGGGTGGCTCAGCAGTTAAGAGCAAATGCTGCTCTTCTAGACCTTAGACCTTAAAAATTCAATTTCCTGCATCTGCATTTGATAAGGTAGCTCAAACCACCTGAAACTCCAACTCCAGTGGATGTGGCACTTCTGACCTGGGTAGGTACCTGTGCTTAGGTGCATAACACATGCATGCATGCACGCATGCATGAGAAGAGAGATAATAATAAAAAATAAATCTTAAAAAATCACTAGCAATAAAATTGAGACTTTTTTAAAGGATGGTTTCAAAAACCTACATAAGGACCAGTCTATCTCTGTCTTCTCTCCCCTCTCCCTCCCCCCCTCCCTCCCCTCCCTCCCCCTCCCTCTCCCTCCCTCCCTCTCCTCTCTCCCTCCCCCTCTCCTCCCCCCCTCTCTCTCCCTCTCCCTCTCCCTCCCTCTCTCTCTCTCTCTCTCTCTCCCTCTCTCTCTCTCTCTCCCCCCTGCATGTATGGATCAGGATGTGAATGTCTCAGCTACTGCTCCAGTGCCATGCCTGCCTGCTTCTACCAACATCATAGATCTCTAAAACTGTAAGCAAACCCCCATTAAATTATTTCTTCTATGAGTTACCTTTGTCATGATATGTCCTCATAGCAACAGAAAACTAAGCATACATACTAGACTTTGAAGACAGTATATTAAAAAATGTAAAGCAAATATATGTATACATGCATATATATATACTTAATAATATGCAATATATTGTATATAGTAAAAACAATATATATATTTTCATACCCACATATGTTTAAGGCAGGGTATCTTGTAGCCTAGGCTAGCATCAAACTTAGCAAGTATTTTAAGTTTCCTATTGCTATGATAAGACATCATGACCAAGAGCAACTTGCAGAGGAAATGGTTTACTTGATTTTACCCCCAGTAGTCCCTCATCCCAGAAGTCAGGGCAGGAACCATAGGCAGAAACCTGGAGGCAGGGACTGATGCGGAGGCCACGGAGAATCTCTGCTCGAGGGTTGACTCATCCCCATGGCTTGCTGAGCTTGCTTTCTTATACACTTCTAGAACCAACTACCTGGTTGTACACCACCCACAATGCACTGGGCCTTTAACATTGTTGATCAAGAAAATGTATCTCGGACTTTCCCACAGACCAATCTAGTGTGGGCATTTTCTTTGTTGAAGAATAGACCGCTCTTCAATAAGGAGTCTAGTTTGCGTCAAGTTAAGAAAAACTCAGCACCATGTCAAGTTAACTGACGCAGGCCCTGACCTCCTGACTGTCTTCCCCATCCCAAGTGCAGAGATTACAAGGGAACGTCATCACATCCAGGAAACATTATTTTATCAGTGACTTAATTGTTTATCTGTTGAAACTAAATGTCACTCTATTGGCCATATTAGGTTAAACACAATGCATTAAAATTGATGTCATCTGTTCTTATTTTTGCTTTCTGTGAATGAGGCAACTGGAAAATGTTAGACTTTAAGCCTCGCTGTATTTTTCTCTGCAGCGCTAGGCTAGTCCCTGGCTCGTGATCCTTTTGCTCTGTGAGTTCCACTCCTACATTCCGTAGATCTCACATCTCCAGCTGCCTTCAATTCACTCAGCTCTCCGGGAGATGCAGAAGGGTTTGGGCCATATTTGCTTGCATTGAAGAGGGAGAAAACGGTTCTCCAATTTTGGGGCTTGGAGTGATTCTGTAGTTCTCATCAAATAAAATCATGACCATAAATGTGTTAGAGCAAAGAGAGTAGCAGGACCGTGACTTTCTCTCAACATTTTCTTTTGACTCCTCATTTTTTGGATGATTGCAGAATTAGCTTCAAAAGGCCTTCCCCTGGGCTCCCCGATGCAGGGCCCTTGAATGAAGGGCCACATTTGGAAAAAATAGGAAGTGGGCTGACCCCTCCAAAGAAACTGACCTGTGTTGACTCGAATCCCTTGCTGGCCCTTTCTGGACTGACTGGATCCTCTTATTTAGTTAACACTGGCGCTGTTATTTAACAGCTGTTAATAAGTTTTTCTTTGCGTTATTTTTGTTTTTTTCTCAGTTCTGTTTGTCTGGGCAAATTTGGATGCTGACAATTTATGTACAGCCTGGGTTTATAAGTGGAGTTGTCAGTTATTAAAAGCTACGGAATTAACAGCTCATCTTAAGATAGAGTGTTCTGGAAGCAGTTTTTTGAAAACAGGACTTGAGTGACACAGAGGACATAAGCAACTTAGGCTGGATATTATTAGTTAAGAGGTGGGTTTATTTCTCTGTACTTTTAATTCAAAGATACAGGATGGCCCGAGATGGGACCTCCTTTATGATCATATCTTCAATAATAGTGGGAAATACTTTAGCTTTCCAATTTGCATATTTTACTCTAATTCTACATTTTCTACTCTGTTCTTTTTATCTTTCTATCTTTTCTCATTCTGGGTGCCCATAAAATACAGGAAGTGGAGGTAGGGAGGGGACACTTCTGCACAAGGAACAGGCCTGCATGCCACTTTAATACTGGCATCATTTTAGCAATTAGCAGTGAGGGGGGTGAACAATTAGTCCCCTCCCTTTTTTCAACTTAACAAGTGATTCCATTTTGTATTCAGGAAATAAACTGCCCAATAGTTAGGGAAATTTCATGTTCTTCTTCTTTTGGGGGGTGTGTGTCAATAATTGTGATTTGCAGGGGAAAAATGACACTAATGAGGACCATAGATATCCGGGCAGTGTCTATAAAGTCCCATGGGCTAGCTGGCATTTCTTACGTACATTTGAACAGCTGAAGAATATGCAGACACTTCCTGGATCTTGAACAATCACTGGTGTGGTCTACAGAATTGTGAATATCAGTTTTACTTTGAATATGCTCACTTTTCCACGCCATATCCTAACAGATATCTATATACCTATATATCTATATCTACATCTACATCTATATCTATATCTATATCTGTATATATCTATTGGATGTCTTTGATGACATTTTCTTTGTGCTGTGTTTGTGTATAAGTGTGCATGTCTATGTGCTTGTGCATGTGGAGGCCAGAGGTTAACATCAGATCTTGGACTCAATCTCGTTTCTTCCTACTTTTTTCCAGATAGGTTCTTTCCCTGAACCTGGAACCCATTGATTCAGTTAGACTGGCCGTCAACAAACTCCAGGGATAAACCAATCTCATCTCCACAGTTTAAACATCAGGATTACAGTGGCCACCGTGTGTGCCCGGTTCTATTCCGGCTACCAGCATCATACTCAGGTCCTCATGGTTTCACAGCAAACACTTTATCCTCTGAGACACCTTCCCCTGTCTGAACTTTTCTACCATGGAAGACAGTGCATGTAAGAGAATAAAGGAGATAGCTTATTCAGTCTCTTTCATTAATCATCTGAAAGAAAAGGAAAGGGTTTATAAGAGGTGAAGAAGCAAGGGAGTTATCCCAAGTCTCCTAGTGATGGAGAAGATGGATTTTTCCAGAATCGCTGGGAAAGCTGAGTTTTGGCTCAGAAGATGTGGTCTTTGGCTGCTGTGTCTTTCTCAGAACACAAAGGTTAGGGGCGATATCACTAGTGTTGCTGCTTTCTGCACTGATCAGGCGGACTGCAATGCTGTCGGCTCCTTCTTTGTTATCTTATAGTTTTTGTAGCTGAGCATCTCTGAAGCACCCAAAATCTGAGCAGGACAAATCATCCCTCCAGAGCTGGGTCATCAGCTGAGAGGTGAACACAGAGGTCGGTGGTCTTAGAATCCTAGAAACCAGGCACCTGAAAGGAAAAATACTAAGACAAACAGCAAAGCAGCTAGACAATCAGCTCTCTCTCTCTCTCTCTCCCCTCCCCCACTGTGTGTGTGTGTGTGTGTGTATGTGCACGATTGTGCATGTGTGTGCACATGTGTAGTTCATGCATATGTGTGCTGGTTCCGCACCTATTATGATATGCATGTGGAGGTCAGAGAGCAACTTGAAGGGATTGGTTTTTTTCTTACTACTATGTGGGACTTGGGAACTGAACTCAGGTTGTCAGGCTTGCCCACAAGCACCTTTATAGATGAGTCACCTTGTGAGCCCAAGAACTCATTTTATAGAGAGAAATCATTTGGCTATGCAGCTATGATTTTTTTCCCTCTTATTCCTTCTCCTGTTCTTCTCCTCCTCATGCAATATCTCTTCTTGTATTCTCTCTCTCCTTCTCACCCTATACTTTTCCTCCCTGAAACTGATTCTCAATATGTTTCCCACAATGATCTTGAACCAGCACACCCAAGGGGTCCTTTGATTTAGTCCCCTGAGTTGCTGGTACTACTATGCCTAGCAATTAAAATTTCTTGGTGCTCTTGGCTTTGGATGTTGATATTCTGGATGACGCTCATAACATTAGGTACCTCTCATCTAAATGCATCCATTTCTGACTTTCTTAGTTGTACACCAAGAGTAGCTTTCCCAGGGGCAAGTCTTAATCTACACATAGAGTGCTGTAATGAAAAAATCATTTGATGTTCAGTTCTCAGGTTTTAGATTTTGGAGACATATGACAGCTACAAGATAACTTGGAGCTGGCAGGGATCTGGTAGTCAGATTTTAGTTATTTGTGATGCCAGAACCAGCAGGAAGAAAATTGGAAACATTAGTTTATAAGATGGCAGCCAGAGATTGAAAAGAAAAAAAAAACACACCCAATTGAAAATTTGGTTTAGATGAATGATTTGAGCAAGATAAGAGGACCCAGTCCAGTTTGTTGTTAGTTCCAAGAAAGGTAAGATACTCATGATCCATTAGTCAACTTACAAGAAACCATTAAAAATCTCACAGCAGAAAACCACTGTTTAATGCTGAAGTCAAGAGGACTCAGAAAGAATAAATCCACATCCTTATCTTGCTACCAAGTCAGGCCAGGAAGGAGCTAGATGTACTGCTGTTGAGATCTCTAGATCAACAAGGAGAATATAACAGGGCGAGCTGGAAGCCCCTTGTTACCCAGCTCAGGGAAGCAGGGACCTGAAAGTGAGGTTCCACCTAACTCAGTCTCAGCACCGAAAGCAGAAGAGACAAACTGTGTGGTTCTTTCCAGAGTCCTGCCCCAGGGAGGGCACTTACTGATGAGAACCCTTTCAAGTAAGCAATTGGAGTGAGCTCTGTGTGTAACAGAGCAGGGGACAAGAAAGCCAGGAGAGTTCTCTGGAATCCTGGAGAAAGAGGTAGAGGGGTCTTCTCTTTAGTTAGCAAGGATGGTGGAGGTAGGTTCAGGTTTGCTGAATAGAGCGAGCTTTAATGGCTAGCCATTTCTCAGAAGGTAAAACTAGGGTGTGTGTGTGTGTGTGTGTGTGTGTGTACTTGTGTACTTGTGCGTGAATATGTGCATGTGTATTGTGTATATGTATGTGTGTATGTGCATATGTGTTTGTGAGTGTGTGTTTGCATGTGTATATGTGTGATGTGTGTACGTACGTATATATGCATGTATGTATATGTGTTTTGTATATGTATGTGTGTTTGCATGTGTATATGTGTGATGTGTGTACGTATGTATATATGCATGTATGTATATGTGTGTTTTTGTATATATATATGTGTGTTTGCATGTATATGTGTGTTTGTATATGTGTATGTATGTATGAGTGTGTGTATGTGTGTGAGTGTGTACGTGTGTGACTGTGTACATGTGTATATGTGTGTTAGTGTGTGTATATGCTCATGTGCTTGCACGTGTGTGTGCAGTGCACTTTGGGGAAGGGAGTTTCAAGCATCATCTCTGCTCAGATGGAGTTCAATACCAGCTCCATTTTCCCAATTGCCATTTCAGTACTGTATTAACTAGGACTTCAGCATAAACGCCTGTGTGATCAAACAGCCAGTGTCTAGTTGCCTACGGATACTTCCTTGTTGGTGGATCTAACCACTTGTCTGGTACTTAACCCTCTCTGCCTTTTAGCTGCTTTTTCATTGGACTCTCACTGACAAGCTTTAATCCTTAAGTCCGTGTACTAGAAGAGACTACCAATTAAGATTTGTTAGTATCCTTCAGATGTTTCCAGTCTCTTAGTCTTCTTCCCTCTCCCTCCCTCCCTCCCTCCCTCCCTCCCTCCCTCCTTTGCCCCCTCCCTTCCTTCTTTCTCTCATTCTCTCTTTTTCTCTTACCTATATGTTAGCTCTAATCACTGGAATTATAAGATAATGTTAAATCCTAAAAGCATCACCAATCTGACGTTTGAAAATAAACGAGTTAAGAAATTCCAACGTAATTCTATGCTTCAGATGAATGACTTCAACTTTGTCAAAAGAGAGTTAGAAACCGAAGAGAAACTTCTAGCAAAATGTTAACAATTAGCAGGAAGGCAAGGTACAATTAATTAAAATTCCGAATTGGAGAATACAGTCCCCTTAAAGAAGCTGATTTCTTTCTTGCTAGCACATTCCATAACTCAAATTCACTCAGGGAACTTGCCTGAAAGGTTTTAGTAGACCCACTTTAATAAGAATTACGTATAATTAGCATAGCGATTTTGTATGCAAATGGCACTCCGAGCTCTTTAAATTTACTCCTAAGCACTCCATACATCCCACTTGCCACCTTATTTACACCTTTAATTTGAGCTTCCCATGAAGAATGACTTCCCAAGGAAGAGTCAACTTCAAGCCAGGCTCACAAACTCTGAATTAGCAAACCCGAATCAATGAGAATTTCACTTTACATATGTTAAGCAGCGCTATATATAACAGAAATACCGATTCCTAGTGATATACCGTCTTGCTCAAACTCCACTCATATTTAAATTCTGTAGCGTTTACATCTACATGATTTATTATAGGCTGGGAAAGAAACTAAGTTATTGCAAATAATTGGATGTGAAAGCCTTTAAAATTCATACTGTAAAACTGCCTGTATTATTTCCCGTATATCTTCATCTGGTACTTTTAAAGAAATAGCACTTTTTGAATATTATTTTCAGAAAATAGCTCTTTGGTGCCCCAAATCTTAGTTCATCTGTAGAATCAGTCGGAGAAAGCTGTAACCAACAGCATGTTAATAGGCCGTTCAAACAAATACAAACTACAAATGGGAAAAAAAATATTTTCCCCAACTTTACATCTAATCGATGACAGCGTATGCAAATAGTTTCTAATTTTAGCCACCCGCGTTCCTGCCTCTTTAACTCGGAGAGAAGAAACTTTGGACCGCTTTACATTTTTGGCATTTTGTTTTTTTTGCTTGGCAAACAACGCGGGCCTCGGTTTTTGAATCGGATTCTTTATCTACCCCCTTACAGTTTCCACCTCCCCATTTATCTCTCAGGACTTGCAGGCTGTGTTTACATTCTGCCAAAGGGCTGCAGCAAAAGCAAAATTCCAATCCATCACCCAGATGTTTCCAAACTCCATGCAGCCATATTTGGAATTGTATATATAAAATATCCCTATAATTTATTAATTTTTCTTCCCCACCTGGATGTTTTGGCATCAGCTCCCTTGGTGTCTGGCAACTCCTGGGGATTGCGTATTAAGGTCTGGTGTAGGGTTCTTTGCTGATCTTGAAGCCTGGCCAGGTTGCTGGGGCAGGAGGTGGGCAGTTTCTACCCGTGTCCCATGTCTGGAACATAGCCATTGTTTTCAGAAGTGTGCTGCTCCAAGCACCCAAATCAGTGGCCGAGGACAGCACTCTCAAGGTTACTGAACAGTGAGTGCCCGTCAACAAGGGAAAAGCAACAAGCAGGGGGATCTGAGTTAGATCCCCATTATTTAAAAAGCCGGGAGCAGGCTGTGTGCTTGCGATTTGAGTGCAGGGGGAGTGGCAAGGGGAGAGAAGAACTCTGGTGCTTGCTGGCCAGAAGTCCAGTTGAGCTGGCAAGCTCCAGATACAGTGAGAGATTCTGTCTCAGAAAACAAGATGGCGAGCGATTGAAGATGATAGCAGATGCTGACCTCTGCCCTCCACACCCATGCCTGCGTGCACACATGCACGCACTCGCGCATGCGCATGCATCATGCATACATGATGTAGGTAGAGAAATGCGTATGATGTTGCTTGTTATCAGAATGAATTTAAATAACATAAAGAAACAGCTGTCCTAATAATAAATCAGGTACAGAATGTATGAGCTGAAACTTCATCTTAGATGATATTTCAGTCTATTTTTTTCCTTCCACAATGAATAAACTGAGGCAGGAGTAGATGAAAGGGTTCACCCAGCACTGGAGAGAAAGCCACTAGAAAGCTGAGGGCTAGACAGATAATGTAAGGATTACAAGTACTCGTTGCTCAAATGATGCCTCAAATCCATCTGTAAGCGTGTGTGTGTGTGTGTGTGTGTGCACACACACACACACACACACACACACACACACACACACACACACTCAAGCCAAGACCAGAATTGAGGTCTGATGGAGCATTTGGCTGGATTTCCATGCAGAGTTTTATTTCTTTATTTTGCCACTGGGAAAATCTATTAGGATAAATAAGGCTTTTATTACTTTACATGCTGAACGATGTTAGGGTAATTCTCATATTGAAATAGGCTTAGAAAGTTTTCATTTTGTTTAAATTATACAAACACTGGCATTTTTCACCCCGAATCAAATCATTCCTTCAAATCGCCACATGTAATTTATACTGGCTTCTTGGAGAAGCTGATTTGAGCAATGCCTCTGAACCTCCATTTCCCCAGTTGCTGGATAAGAGGACACTTTCTGGGCACACTATATGGACGCCGGCGAATAGGGATCTCTGTGTCCGCGTAGTGAACACCACCTAAAGCTGCTTTCATACCGGAAGGGAAGGCATGTTTCTGCGATTTCTACACCAAAGAGAGGCGTGTGCTGTCCATGTCTCACAAATGCAAGCTCCAGTCGGTACCGTGAGGATAGAGGAAGAGGGAAGGGCAACGTGGAGAGAACCGTGGGTCGTGGAGGCAGGGAGACCCCGTTTCCTTCCTGCCTCTTTTACTCTCTTGGCCTGTGTACCCTTGGATACCAATTGGGACTCTTCTAATTTCTCTATGTAAATAAAGACTTTCACCTCCTAAGCAGTAAATGCGATCATGCTGGAACACGTTTCAGGATGAGACAAAAATCCAGTCTTGGTGTGAAATATTCTCAAGATTGACAAGACCTTTTGGAAGAAGCACGCGAAAGGGGCAGGGGAAATGGTTTGCATCGTCTCCTTGCAGTGGCCCTTGGAGAACAGAGTTATTTCCTTGTTAGCATGCTGTCATTCAGGGGAAACAGATGAGAGCGGGCCTTCCTCGCTTAGAGGGGATTTATACAGGCAACCCACATTAGTGTTAATGGCTGTTAGATGAGTAAAGCCCAGCCCTTCAACATGATAATACATAATATACCCCTTAATTTTTAATTCACCCGGGTCTCAATTTTAAAGCATTTTCTTGTAGTTTGTCCTAATTATAATCATTTTTAATGACAGCTTAAAAATTTCATCCAACTGTCTTATCACATACGGTACTTAATTTCTCAAGTGAACAGTTTCACTGTACACCATTCTGGGAATTTTAAGAACTAAAACATAAAAGGAAAGAAAGTCCTTTGTATGGTGAAACTAGATGTTAATTGTTCTAATATACATAAAGAGACCAAAGCAGTTTCTGGAAGCTGGGGCTGGCTTTCCTGCGGAGCCCTCTCCAACCCCTTTCAAGGGAGAGTCTTAAAACCCCAGGGGAGACAAGAAGAAAAGGATTTCTGCTCACTTTGCTGGGCTCTGCCAAAACTCAGAACCAGGCTTGAATATTCAGTGTTGTATTCTACGAGTTAGATGGATGAGTCCTGTTTTGAAAGGGAAGCTACTCAGCCAGGGGAGATAGGGGACAGACCACACCTTAACCCTCTCGGCCTACCCTTGGCTATTGCTCAGGTTGTTTGAGGCAGAATGAATTTTCCAACGCCCGATTCCAACTTTATTTAGTTTCCCATAGACCAAGAGCTGCAACGGCAAACCCCTGCAAGCCTTCGAAACACAGCTCTGCAGGTCCCCAGGACTCCCGGGACGAGGGTCACGCCGATCTTCCTGTTTATTGACAAACGGTAATTGTACATTCATTCTACGGGCTACACTAAGAAAATCTGATAGACGTGATAGGCAATGATCAAATGTGGGTAATGAGCACTTTCCTCTTCCTCAAGATTTGTCTGTCTGACTTTCCTAGTCCTTTGTGAGATGAGTAATAAATGTTGTGGGCTACAGTTACAATAGTGGGCCCAGAGGCCCTGGACAGCCAACCAGGTCATGACAGCATGGCTATCAAGACGAGTGGCCATTTCATGCGCTCAATTGACTGCTGAGTTGGGAGGAGCCATTGCCTCTCCCACTTTAGATAGCGTGTTCTAGGAACTCCTGAGGCTCGTCGACCCTCTGCCTCTTACTGGTTTTGAAGAAGCTGGGAGTCTCCAGAGAGTGTACACCGACTGAGCCAGCAGAGGCCTTTTCTGTTTTGCCGCATAGCATAGGCTGCGCATTCCATTTAGGTAGCTTTGCCTTTCTGTGTCCTTGGGTCAATCTGCAGATGGGAACCGATTGGACTGAAACACACACCTTGGCTTGTTGTGATTAACACTGAGGACATATTGCCAAGAACAAAGGAGACGCTCAGAGACGGTGACCTCGTTTGAAACGACCTATAGAAGGAGCTGCTCTGCATGCTGTCTGGGAGGTAGGGGCTCGTAAACCTCACTGTGTATATTGCAGTCACCTGGACAAGCCGGGGAGAAGGGAGTGATTATACAAGGCATACATTCCTCCGTCTTCTTTCCGAAGCTCTGGAATCAGCCAGGCAGAGAGAGACATTTTCTTTTTAAAGTTAGAACCCCTCAAGGAGCTTCCCCGAGAGTGATAAACCTGCCTCAGATGGATTTGAGTTGCTAATTACAAACCAAAGCAAATGTAAGAACAAGCAAAGTAAACTTCAACAATGCATTTCTTTATGGACTGGTGAGAAGAGAAAGACGCCTATGGAACTTTATTGATTTATCCCTGGTACTGGCGTGTGAACCCAGGGCCTTGCACTTCCTCTACCTCATATATTCCCCCCTAACACATTGTCTAGACACAGATAATCATGGTTAATGTAGCAACCCCTCCCCCATGGAGATTTAACATGGTACCTGGTTAGGTGTTTGATCCTGGCAGTTTGGAAGGAAAAGCCTGACTGGGCCCGTAACACTCTATATCTACTGTAACTACTGGGGAAGCAGCTTTCTCCTCCCCCTGCCTCGAGCCCCTGATCCAGATGGCAGAAAGGCACGGGCGGGCGCTATTTCCGTGTGCTGCGGTCTGTCTTCACTTCCTTTTGGGAAAGGCCCAGGTTTTTCTGGGCGCTGCATTAGGGACCACACTGGGCTGTGTGCGTTGCTCCCATACACTGTCCAGCCCAGACATTCCTTGGAGGACTCTAGACTTTGCGGTGTAGGGGATATGAGCTCAAAATTTGCCCAAATAAGTGTGCTCCCATCGCGTGCCAGATGGAAGGAAGAATGCGGGCGCAAACATTTCTCTCCTCCCTACTCCTTTTTTTTTTTTTTTTTCCTTTGGATGCGTCTCTCCCATCTCTGTGTATGTGCTGTCTGTTTTGACTTCTTTCTGAGAAAAGAAGAGGTTTTCCCATGTGCTTTGTTTAGGGTCAATATCAAGACCCACAGGGGTGCGCTTCAACGGTGCAGTCTAGGCACATGTGGGTAACTGTCACTTTCCAGTTAACGCAGGCCTCGTGCCTCCGTTTTAGAAGTAAAGTCTGGTGACAGTGTGGTTGCTGTTCTCCTCCGCTTCCTTCTCATCCTCCCCTCCCCCTCCTCTTCTGAACTCACCTGGGGAGTTGAATTCAAAAGCCTGTGGCTACCCAGTCCAAACGGGAAATTCGGTCTCTCTTTAGCTTAGCTGGGCCAAGGAATGCCTTCGCTCTCCTCGAGGAAGGGCAATATACGGCCACCATAATATACGCTGGAGGGGAGATCACCCCCGAATTACTAATTTCCACCACAGGTTCTGTTTCCTCTCTGAAGAAAACAACGAGCTTGGAGCTCTCAGTGTTGCTGCAAAATCAGCCTTGTGAGAATTTTAAGTCGCCTTGAATTGCTTTTTAGCACAGTCTACGGAAGTAAAAGTTCTAAATCTGCCTGGTTACAGACAAACCGTGTAAACCAGCTTTGTACTGGCAAAGTCTCGCTTCAGGAACTGTTTCGAAAAGCAGACGCTGACAATGTGAGAGCGAAGTATTGTTATTTACTGAATGCATCGAACTGGCTCTCATTGCAAACGAGGCTGTAGGAACACATTAAGGTCACACGAGGTGCCAGATCCTTGGTGTGGCGGACGTCGTCCTGCTATATGGGTGGTAAGGCTTACACATGGACGTCGTGGCTGGAGGGCTTGTTTATATGCACGTGTAGGCGTAGGCTCGATCTTCAGTAAAAGTTCACTGATCCCATTGCAAGTTGATTCAAGACAATATCTATGAAAGTTGTCCAGATGGCCAGAATCCTCACATTTTCTAATGAGAGATATAGGATAATAAAACATATAAAAAGAAATCTAGATTTAGAGTCATACAAGCCTTGTATATTGAGAATTAAAATAACCAGATCTAGTTACATGCTAAATATACTCTGTATACTCAGTGTTGTCACAAAACACAGAGAGGCTGGACTAAAAGCCCCACCATAAAAGGAAGGTGGCATTCTAGTGTTACGATTTAGGACTTACTTGATATGATTGAACTGGTCAGTGTCAGAATCTGTCCTTCCCACAGCTCCTGAACCCTGCTGGACATTCTCTGAGTTTATTTGTCTGTTCCCTGGTGGTGTTCTAGATCTAAACATGTTCAATGAACGAGCACTTGATGTCATAACATTGATGTAGCTGTGTATTTTTAACTTCCACACGAGGACACCATTCAGTTTCATCTACCGGCCAAGAGGACAACAGCCCATAATCAAATAATTCAATCAAATAAAATGAAACATGTGGGCTGATTTAAAATTGATCGGTGGTGAGACTTTCAATCCTGGAATCCATTTAAAAGTGGACCCATGGAAGCCACCTGGCACGTTGCCCTGAGTTCTAATGCTGCCTGGTTTACATGGACTGACCTGTGGGTTGGCCATCCCAGAGTATTATAAACAACCTACTCTCCCCAAATGTAACAGAGAGCTAAGATTGTACAGGCGGGGAAGACATTTGAGAAATGATAAACAAGCCCGAGGATTGGAGTATTTATTCTAGGCTGCTTATGATGACATATTTTTATAACACTTGTCTGGGTGCCAGGAAATGGCAGGATGGAAAATCACATTCCCCAAATAAGTGTAGGGTGTGTCACCCCGAATGGCTTCCCTTTTCAGCAAACGCTATTGATAGCTGAGACAGAGCCTAAAGGTGCCAGTGAGATCTAATCCCCCTCAAAATGGCTTTGAAGAACCTTATGTTCAAAGAAAGCTTCTTCTTTTTTTCCTTTTATTTTTTGTTCCTCTTAAAAAAATTGCTCCTTTCCAGTGTTGCTAATTTGTGATCTTTAGAAGAGCCTGGTGTATTTTCAGACCTTAATGCACCTCCGATGAGAAAGGTTTCTACACTCATTTACTATGTATTCTTTCTGTTAGCCACCAAGGGCCTTCTGTTCAAAAAATTAAAACTAACAGATATACTTTTTTTCCCAAAAAATAAAAACAAAACAAGCAAAGAAGGAATTTGAATAATTTGAACTTTGGTTTTAAAGTTTTTCAATTTGGTAATTTAGGGGTCAACCTGGAGAGAAAGGAAGAAATAAGAATGATTCTTCTATGGTTTTGTTCTCACATTGGGGCTCATGCACTAGAGGTCATCAGTCATTTCCATTGAAGAGCAACTTGAAACGGGGTGGGGTGGGGCTCAGATCAGAGCCTGCTGGCCTCCAGAGTGCAGTGAGTCTACTCTTCTCTGCGATAAAACCCATCGTGGAGTTTCAAGTACACCACAAATCAGAGCTGGCCAGCAAGAGAACTATGAGCATTTTCAGCTTGAGTAATTAAATTTACACGTGCAAGTTATGAACTGCCACAGAGACTATAGAAAAAAATGGGGCTTAGAAAGCAGTTTCCTCTCCTCTGGGAAGTCCGAACTCTCACGGATGGCATTTGGACCTTTGAGCCCAGCTTCAGACTGGCAAAGTAAGACCCCATTATCAGTGACATAAGAAACCAGGGGACTTGCAACTATGACTTTGTTCAGCTAAGGATTGCAGAGTGTACACAATTTACAGCCAGTCAGTCCCAAACCACACACACATTGGTATTATTAGCAGCTAAAGCTATATAGGCTGAGATTTGCAAGAAGAATGCACTGGATCTGGGGAACATAGTAGGAAAGTTGCGTTTCAGTGACCAAATCTAATTCCACAACTTCCGAAGGTCATGGACAGCTGGCTCCCTCTGGGGTGAAGGCTGTCATATAAGAGTATCTTAGAACCTCCGTGAAGTCAGAGAACAGAAGACCAATTTTATTCTGTCTGATTACCCAACGCCTCTGGTGAGGTGTGTGGCATTCCAGGATCCAAGCAAACTATACCTGAGAGCTGCAGGAGCTAGAGTACTATGGGTGTCCTCTGAAAACTCTGCCCTTCTGACAATCTGCAGTCACCATTGTCAATCATTGTTACATAGTCCACGCTGGCCTTAAACTCAAGATCCACTTGCTGAGGCCTCCCCATTATATACATATCTACACATATATAAAACATATATATAAAACATATATATGTGTGTGTGTGTGTGTGTGTGTGTGTGGTGTTTGTAAACATGTATAATCATTATATATAGTTCTCTTCTCCCTAATCACATATCACCTTTAAGAGGTTCTGGAACACAGGATTTTGATGGATCCAGCATCATGGTAACGTATAAGGCTTCAAATTAGTATAAAATCAGTTATGGAAGCTCCGAGTTTCAGAGATAATTAATAGAATTTGGTTATATCAAGATATGAAATAATACCATAGCAGTTAACTTCATAAAATGCTTCCGTTGGGATAAGGATGAAATGCATATGTAAGGCTGGGGAGACGGCCCAGACTATGAAGTACCTGCTGTGTAATCACGAGGACCTGTGTTCTGATCCCCAGAGCCCAGGTAAAAGCTGGACATGAAGACATGCATTTGTGGATTTGGGGTTTTGTTTGGTTTGTTGTTTAGATGTGTTTTTGCTAAACACTGGCTGTCCTGGAAATCACCTTGTAGCCAAGTGGGATCTTGCCCTTACAGAGATCCACCTACTTTTCTGCTTCTTGAGTTCTGGAATTAATGGCATGCATCTGTAAACCCAGTCTAGGGAGAGGCAGAGACAGGGATCCCTAAAGCTCGTTGGCCAGACAGCCTAGCCCAATGATGAGCCCCAGGTTTAGAGAGAGATCATAAATCAGATGCCAAGTGAGCGAGGGAGAGTTCTGGTCTTTGCACATGGGCACAAATATGCACATGTATTCATATGCACACAGACGTGCACACACATGCATACAAAGATTAAAACACATAAATAAATGCTATAAAATGCAAAGTGTGTAATTTTTGTGACTTCATGTAGAAACTACACGCCCTTTACTTGAAATTAGAATGAATTGTGAAATACTAAGATAAATAGTAAAAAAGTGTGTCAGTGACAAAACTTCTGCACTCGCATGCACATGTATGTATATGATTGGTATTCCAACTGGGTTTTATATATGGTAGGCAAGTACCCTACTGCTGAACTATACCTTCAGCCCTGTGACTTACAGTTTTTAATGCCTTTGACTTACAACATGAAACAGCAAATAAAATATGCTATTGCAGAGTGGAGAGAGGGAGCGTGGGAACTAAGGCATATGTGGGAGCGAGAGCATGTGTGTATGAAAGCTTGGAATAAAGACATGCACATGTGTACTCTTACGTTAAGAGGAAAGGCCTGCATTGTATTTAGCATTGAGCCCTACAAAATTTGTACCTGGCTGTGGAGTTGATAAGGGGAGAAGAGGAGCCACAGACGTTATTCTAGTGGAGATGTGGAGAATCAGATTAACAAGGGCCAATGGACTAAAAGGCAAAGGAGAACACGGAGGAAAGAGTCAATGCAGGCAAGGGCTACTTCTCCAATGGTGGTGACATCAGAAGATGATGAGATGATGAGATGGGCAACATTCAAGATCTCTTAGTAAGAGCCTTGTAGAGCTATGGTCAGGTTTTTGCGGAAGGTGATTGACAGCTGCTCCTGGGACTTGGAGAAGCCAGGCCTCACCTCAGACCTCTGAGGATGGGATGCCACTTCCTTTGGAAGGTTATTTTGTTGGGTGGGTGTAGTGTGGCTAGTTTCAGAAGTGTCAGCTCCGCTTGAGTTAACTGCAGAAGCAGTAGTAGTAGTAGCTACATAGAAGAGTGTGACCTTTCTGCTTCCAAGAGTCTCTCCCTTCAGCACCCCTAAGTGAACAATTTGATGAGGAATTCAATTACTAAGGGAGAAGTGTGGCTTGTAGAACCCCACAGGAGCGTGGTGTCAAGCAGCAGAGTGGAGAAGAGTGAAATTGAGCCATGAGACAAAATTAACCAGCATAGAACCATAATGAGAGGCCCTGGGCATTCACACCTTGCTTCAAAACTATGCCTTAACTGAATCCAAACATTCAACCTGAGAACTTAGAGAAGACACACACACACACACACACACACACACACACACACACACACACACACACACGAACACAACATGCACACAACTTGCATATGAAGATATGCCAGGTTAACTGGAAGGTTCATCTGGACTGCTCATGGTAACTCCATTCTTTTCCATGACCTTTCCAGCCCACTTTCACTCAGAGTATTCCCAGCTGTTGAAATCTCTATGCCTAGACATCTCATGGCAAGAGCCTTATTTTAAATATTCCCCCCTGAGATCTCCTGACCTCAAATCTACATTGGTCTAATGCTACTTATATTATGTTATTTTGGGTCCCCCAAATTGCACAAGAATCCACACATCAGCGTGTAAGACACTGAGTGACACTCTGCCCCAGTTGGTTTTGATTGATAAATAAAATTGCTGGCAGCCAAGGGCTGGGTTGGGTCAGGTGACAGAGGCAGGACTTTTAGGATTCCTGGGCAAGGAATGGGGAAGGAGGAGGAAGATCTGCCATGTTGGGAGAAGGAGAGGGGAGACGCCGTGCCTGAGAAGGTATAGAATACAGAGCATAGCCACAGTGTAGAAGCCAGGAAGAGCGGTCCTCAGAGGGCTGCCCAACTGGGTCCAGGGCAGCAAAGACACAACATAGATTTTAGTAAGTAATGACTTGGGAATATCGGAGGGAGGTGGGATAGCCATGAGGAAGTTAGGAAGTGTCCCAGCCATTGAGTTGTTTACGGCATATCAAAATATAAAGGCTGTGTGGATGTGTCTTTCATCCAGGAACCCAGAACACTGTGGTGGTGTAGTGAGGAGTGCACCACGCTGCTCCGTCAGTTTGAGTATTTAAAGGGGTGCTCCTAAAGTTACTCCCTGAGGTACCTCATCACACTCTTTCATCTTGTCCATCACCAGCCTCTAAAGATGTCTCCCAGCTTGCTAAACATCTTCCTTGTAGCAGAGCATAGAGAGACCTTGTCTAAACAGTTTGTCTTAAAAGATGACAAACCCATGATGGGACTCCACCCAAGACCTTGTGAATACCAGGCAAGCACTGGTCGAATTGCACTACATCTCCCAGACCCAAGCAATGGTTTGTAATTCCTTTGTTTTTCTCATCACTGTGCAAAATACCTTACAAAACCACCTTGTATAAAAGCTTCAGTTCTGAGGGTATAGACCATCCCAATGGGGAAGGTGTGGTGAGAAGGCAGTTCTCAAGAGCAGGAGGTAGCTAGACTGCAGTCAGGAACCAGAGAGCTGAATTCTGGTGCTTAGCTCGCTGTTTCTCATGCCATTTTTAATTATCCCAGGGCTCCAATCTACAGGCCAGTACCTCAGGGTAGGTCTTCCACAGACACGTACATGGAGGTTTGCCTCCTAGGTAATTCTGAATGCAGTTAAATTAGACAATGTAGATTAGTCATCACAAACTGCAAGAAAGAAAAAAAGTCCCGTAACAAGCATTTTTCTATCATTAATATTATGTGAGCATACAGATAAAGGCTAGAACTGTGCTTCTCTGCTAAATCATTCATCAATTTTATGACCATGAAAAAAATTGACCACCATCTTTAGGAGAATTTGAGGATAGAGATAGAGATGTGGTTAAGAGCACTTGTTGCTTTTGTAGAGGATCTGGGCTCAATTTTCAGTACCCACATGATGGCTTTCAACTATTTGCAACTCCAGTTCCAAGGGATCCAATCTCTTCTTCTAATCTCTGAAGGGTACCAAACACATGTGATACAGAGACACGCATGTACACACAACACCCGTACACATAAAATAAAGGCATCTAAAAAATACAGTTGAAAAGTAATCATACTTGTCCTGCTTTTAAAATTTCTGCTTGAAAGATGCTGTGTGTGTGTGTGTGTGTGTGTGTGTGTGTGTGTGTCCGCATTTTGTTTACATGTTTATTTCTGAGCTTCAGGGTTTTGATAACTGAAGGGGCTAAGAGACTAAAATATTTTCTAACTCACCGCAAGGACCATTGTTAACTGAGTAGGTACAGCATGACCATGTAATAAGATAGTATTCAGACACCAAGGCAATAACATACTGTTACCTATGCTATAACGTGATGCACCTATTCTCCTTGAGTGAATGGATCCAGTCATGGAAGACCATGTATCATATGGCTCTACTTCCAGGACATGCCTAAGATAGGTCACCTTTTAGACACAACAGTTTTCAATTAATGCTTGCTAAGGCCTGGGTGGTGGTGGTGTGCAGGTGAGAGAATAGGGGGACAATGGCTGGAGAGTATGGGGCTCCGTCTTAAGCTGATGAACTATTCTAAAATCTGAGGCGGTCTTGGTTGCATAAACCTGTGTGTGTGTGTGTGTGTGTGTGTGTGTGTGTGTGTGTGTGTGTGCTCTGGAAATTGCTAAACTGTATTGTTTCAATGGGGGAAATTTAAGGTAAGGAAACTGAAAATTCAGTTTAGGGATTGTTCAGGGTAAGTGTCTCCTGGGATTAGATGGTAGATACAGAACCCATTTCTACTTTCTCCCTCCCTGCATATTATACATGGACGACTGTGGCCTCCAGACCACATGTAAGCCATTGCATATTGGCTTGTGGTTTACAGATTACACTGGAGTGAACACAGGGTTGTGTGCCTGCTGTCTTCAGTCGTCATTACTCAGATGCCAGAACCGAGAGATTTCAAAGAGACTTCATGGCCCACAGAACCAAAACATCTCTTCTCTTTCCTTTTAAAATAAAACAGGGAGGAAAGGGTTGCTGAGAGGTTCAGAGGGTGAAGGGTCTTGCTACCGAGCCTGACAACCTGAGTTTGAACCCCGGGCTCACATGGTTGAAGGAACGAGCTAACTCATACAAATTGTCCTTGAATTTATATTCTGTGGCACTTGTACATACATGCAGACACGCACACATACACACACACACACACATACACACACACACACACGACAATATCAACTCACCCTTGTGTTTAAAGAAACTACAGGCGAATAATTTCTATATTATTGAAAGAGAAATATAGCTTTTATGCTGATGTCTCACAATGTATTTCAACTGCATGCATCAGAAAAAAAAGCCTCCTGGAAAATTTACCTATTAAAATGTCCCCTGTTCTAAGAGGTTTCGCTTTGTTTGTTTGTTTTTGTCACAACAGTATTGCCCAAATCACTCCATTTCATGGACCCCGAGATTCCACTGATAATAAGAGTCCCCATCACTGTGTCTATGAGGATAAAGTATGTTCTAGTTTCAACACAATACCAAGACAACTCTTATACGGGACAACATTTAGTTGGGGCTGGCTGACAGGTTCAGAGGTTCAGTTCATTATCTGTCATGAGCATCCAGGCAGGCATGGCACTGAGGAGCTGAGAGTTCTACATCTTGATCTGAAGGAAAACAGGAGAAGACACCATCTTCCAGGCAGCTAGGAGCATCAGGAACCCACCTGTCTTCACCGTCAACACTGGGATTCCAAGTGTACTGCACAGCTTTTTTTTTTTTTATTTAAATGTAGGTTCTGGGAATCGAACTCAGGTCCTCATGCTTATAATGCAAGCACTTTACCCACTGAACTGGCTCCCAAGCCCCCCATGTGTTTTTAAGATTTGGGTCTGAATCGGGTTTCACTCTTAACCTCCCAGAGCTCACACAGCATCGTATCATTGCATATGATGTGCATACCACACGCAAACAGAAAAAATAATGCTGTTAAAAATGAGTGCCTGAAAAAACTCGACAGCAGCCTTGGCACCTACATTCATTTTCCCTAAAAGCAGCTTCTTTTTTGTGTTTACCTTGAGAAACAACAGCCACAGGACTCAGAGGAATCAAACAGTAAGAAGCCTGCTAGAGATTAGGGGATCAAGAAGGTCTGTGTACCAGAGTCAGTGATCACAATAGCAAGAAGAAAGGAGGAAGGCAAGGAAAAACAAAAGATTGCCCTGAAAACTAAATATTAAAAAAACCTACAAAAGCTATAACTCAAACATCTTTTTATTTTAACAATCAGAATAGCCACTGTTAACGGCTTACATAGCGCTAATGTTCCAGGTCCCAAAAGCTCCCTAAAGTATGATTCTCTAAGGAAGAGGGAAGATTCATAGTGCAGAGAGTATGGGCCAGGGTTTGGATGTGTTTCAGACACATGCTGGCATGCACGGTCATGATTTAACAGCTTCTCCTAGCACATCTCAGGGCAGTATCAATTAAAGCATCATGTACCTGGAGCGCTAGGCACAAGGTGAGAATGCAGATCAAGGACGTGGCATTCTGGGAGACCAAGGTGGAGTCAGACAGCTGAGGGTCAAATATCTTCTCCACATCGTAACAGCTGCTGACCTTCGCACAGCTTTTGGGCAGCCCCTGGGCAGTGGGTGTAACTGTACCTCAGAGGTTATTGGGCAGACTAAATAAGATACCAAATTCGAAGCTTCCTGTGCAGGTCTTGGCACCTAATAAACACTCAATAAATGCTGACTATCACTAAAGAAGACTCTTGTCTAACCACTGGATGATATTACCTTTCTTCTGGGTCTGCAGATTCCACTGTGCAAGTCTCTAGAGCCACTTGTGATCTAACTATAGAGAGCTGCTGTGACTTCTTTTTTCTTTTGGTGGTTGTTGTCTGTTTTATGAGTCTCCTAGCTGAGAGCTAAGAAATACTTCATCTGGTCAACGTGTCCAGTCCATTTCCCTGATAAAAACCAAAACCAAAAGAACCAAACCAAACCAAAACAAAACAAAAAAAGTCCCAGAATCTCAAAAAGACATACAGTGTCCTGCTCTGAAACACAACCGATGTTGGAGAATAAAGACGTTTCCACAGCAAAGGACAATGTGCACACCAAGAAAGTAATTTCTGTCCTAGTCTAGGTGGCCTTCCAGCAGGTGACAGCAGGGGCCATGGTGGTATTAACTTTATAAGAGTAGATAAGTCAGCAGGGGCTTCCCAGGCACTTGACAGAAGTCAATTTAGAAAGCACTGGAAACACCCGGCTTTAAAGATAATCATGTTAAGAATCAAATGCAACAAAATCATTACGTCTGTCAAGATTTATGGACAGATGTATTTATGCTGACACTGGACCACTAATCCCTTGACAAATGAGAGGCCTTGACTTATATAACAGAGAATGTCCAAGTCTATTTTCTCATTCAAAAAAAGGGGCATGAAATAGTGGGGTATGACAAGCTGGGTAATGGTTGATATGTCCTTGTCTGTCCACTGCCCACTGCCCACTACAATATAGTAAGTGCAACAAGAAGCTCTTACCATAAATATAATTGTAAATAGAACCCCCGTCATTGGAGTTACACACACACACACACACACACACACACACACACACACACTCATACACAAGTGCACGTGCATGGGAGAGGGAGAGAGGGAGAGAAGGAGAGAGGGAGGGAGGGAGGGAGGGAAGGAGAGAGGGAGGAAGGAGGAGGAGGAGGAGGAGGAGGAGGAGGAGGAGGAGGAGGAGGAGGAGGAGGAGGAGGAGGAGGAGAGAGAGAGAGAGAGAGAGAGAGAGAGAGAGAGAGAGAGAGAGAGAGAGAGTCTGATGCTTCAGTCCCCAAAAGATTGTTGCACTTCTGCAAGGGAAGTGAGGGGGATATGACTAGCAGCTAAGCATCTGTGTGTGTTGAGGCCACAGTGGCCATGCTTCTCTAAGTCTATTAAAGAGGCTAATTCCTGGCAGTGATTTAAAGTCAGGGATTGGTTCATACTCAAATACCTGGAAGAAATTTGCTTAGAAAAAGGCCTGTAAAAAGACAATTAGATTTATGATCTATCAACAGGAATTTGATAAACTCTTAACAGCCGAAAGGGACTGTCGATGAACGTCACAAATGTAACAGGATCCGTAGCATTAATAAGAGAGACCTTTGGAGATGCAATTTTAGTTCGACTTGCTTGTTTTCGGACACTATCCCTGCATCCTTGTAGCAACTCATACTCCTTGTCTTATCCAATCTATAACAATTTGAGCCCTAGATGAAAAGAAAGCATCTTTCTATCAAATGACAACTCAACATGAACAAAGGCTTTGCCAGAAGGAAACAAGAGACTTGAATGCAGGCAGTGAGCTTCTCCATGGGAAGAGATTGGATATTGGGTATTACTTGCAGAGAGGGCGAAGTGGGCTCTAGCAAGTATGAGGTCGCCATGAAGTACCACAGGTAGCTTGGGCAGAAAATACGAGTTCAGCCAGTGTGTGTCCATGCTTGTGAACAAATGCTCACACACCTCTTGAATTTAGATGTGACTATGGAAAATGTGAGAACGAGAGGTGTCCTGTCGGAGATAGACAACAGCTATGTCAATAGTCACTCAGCCATTCATCGAAATAATAATCAAGAACGCTAGCTGTGTTCCAGGCACCAGGAGAAGCTGTGGAGATACACCAGTGGGATACCTTAGCTGACTCGCTTACGCTCGGGAGCTTACCTTCCAGCTGTGAGTGCTGGGAGACCGAGGGGAGCCCAATAACAAACACAGGCAAGAAAGCAAGCTAAGTGTAGAGTAACAGAACTCTGAAAGGAGAACACGCACGTGCGGTGAACAGTTACTCGGGGGTCCGGGCTCTCTAGGTAGGAAGCATGAAGGAGTTTTAATGACAAGACTGAGAGCAAGGTCTGAGGAAAAACTGGAAAAAAACAAAACAAATGCCTGATTGTGCACACAGTCCAGCAAGCTGAAAGGGCCTGAGGTGGGTAGACAGACACTTGACCTCTTGGTGGAAAAGACAGTTGTGATGAAGTGGGTAGGGCGGTGAAGATTTAGAGAAGTGGTATAGGAAGAGGCATGGTGTCATCTCGTTTAAAGTTCTGATAGCTTTATCAGGGATCGACTGTGCAAACATTAGAGTGAGCGCAGGAGGACAGAGTAATCAACATATAGAACATACAGAGTCATTCAAGCAAGCTCATGTCAGGTTGGGCCACATGGGCGCCATGCAGATGGAACAAAGTAGACGTGTTTTGGAGGTGAAATAGACTGTAATTCCATAGTCAGGTTCTTTTCAGGTTTAACTTTTTTTTTCCTACCATGCACCTAAGATTTATATAGAGATTAATGAAATGGTACCCACACACTACTTTGAATTCCTAGGAGAGAAGCAAGGTATTATTATTATTTTCTTTACTCATATTATGAATTTATTAACTTTTAGCTCTGATATTGAGGTAGGTATTTCATTGACAGCTGGGGTCTCATTTTACTAGCCAGGTGCCCATGTTGAACAAAGGTTATATTATTATTGAAGTTATTATTAGGAAAATATAATAGCTCATGTTGAATACCAATAGCACAACCTAATTTCTTATGATTCCAGCAAGCAGCTGGGGCAGGGGTAGGGGTGTTCAGCAAGTGTGTTTCTGATCCGCAACATCTTCTTTCCTTACCAGCTTTCGGGGGGAGGGGGAGTTGGAATTTTGAGTGATTCCAGGCCAGTTCCTTCCGAATGACAACCTTGCCTGGTGGTCAAACCCAAAACTTTCTCCTGAATTCAAAATTAATCTCCTGAGGAACTGAGGGCCAACTTGTTGACATGGCAAAAGAAATAAATCTCAAATTAACTGATCCTTAAGAAGTAATTAAAGCCAGGAACTAGATTTAAAGGAACAGGGGAGTTCTGAAATACACTTACGATTACATTTATGAAAGCACTGTGCATGCAGTAACAATATACACGAACTGAAAGACTGGATGTGGACGAAATCAGAGCCAAAAATCACCTTTGAGTACTCTATTTACTCCTTTTATAAATGTACCCCTTCCCTAAGACTAGAGCAGAAGAGGCATAAACACCATTAACTGTGTGTGTGTGTGTGTGTGTGTATGCATGTGTAAGTGTGTGTGTGTATGCATGTGTAAGTGTGTGTGTATGCATGTGTAAGTGTGTGTGTATGTGTGTGTAAGACACACACATATATCTGTACATATATTTATATGTATATTATACACACACACACACACACACACACACACACACACACACACACACACTAGCTAGCCCTGGCTTGCTTGAAATTTGCTATGTAAACCAGGCTGTCCTTAGACTTAGAGAAATCTGCCTCTCTTTGCCTTTCAAGTGTATGTGCTACTCTGCTCTAAAAGAAAACAAAAAATGAAATGGTGGTGTTGGTGATGGTGGAGTGTAACAAGGTCTCACTATGTAGTAACTGCTGGCTTATTTTTTTTAATATTAGCATCCATAGACAGAATAATATGGTTTCTATGAGACAATTGTATTCAGAAACTACGGTTAATACTGACATTCGCCAAAGTTAAAGATATCCCATAATGTGGGCAAGCCAAGTGCTGGTGATACAGTCATTGCTGTGTTTATGTGTTTGAGTGGAGTACATCCCAAGATGCTGCAAATGAGTGTTTTCTCTGAGCCAGAAAACCAATGAATGGTTGGAAAGTGGAAAGTGGCCATTGCCAACAGCCAGATCTCTCACTAGATCTGGAGTTCACTGCTAGGGCTAGAGTAGCTGGCCAGCAAGCCCCAGACATTGTCCTCTGTGTCAGCAGGGCTGAGACTACAGGTGCTTGCTGCTGGCCCTGGATTTTTTATGCGGATTCTAGGTCTTTATATTTGAATGGCAAGCACTTTGTCAATTAAGCCAACTCTCCTGTCTCACCTTTCTCTTACTCTTTTTATTTTTTAACTAAAATCTATTCCATGTGTGTGTGTTTGTATATGTATGTATTACGTTTATATGTGTGTATGCCTGTTTGTATGTAGGTATGTATATAGTTGTTCTATGTAGGTATGTATTCATATGTATGTATTATATTTGCTTGTATGTATTATGTATATATGTATGTATGTATTATTTTTGTATGTATGAAGGTATTATGTTTGTTTGTATTTATTGTTTGTGTGTATGTTTTGTTTGTATGTAGTATGCATGTATATATTTGTATGTATTGTGTTTGTATGTAGTATGTATGCATGTATTTGTATGTATTGTGTTTGTATGTAGTATTATGTATGTAATATGTTGGCATGCATGTATTATGTTTGTATGTAGTATGTGTATGTATGCGTGTATTATGTATGTGTATATGTGTGTATGTGTGTATGTGTGTATGTATGTATGTATGTATGTACATTCATGTGGATGCAGGTTCCCACTCCTTCACAAGAGCAGCAAGCACTCTTAACCACTCTTAAGCCATCTCTCTAGCCCCATCTTCCTCTTAGTTCAGATTGCACTCCAGGTTACCTTTCACGATGACAGGCTTTCCCATGGCCATAGCTACCAACTTACTTTTCATCTTCTCCTTCTCCTTTGCTAATAACCCTGATTTTATTTAGGATGATTTTGTGTCTACGTAATAAATGGCCAGTCGTGTGCATTCCCTCCTGGCCTGGACTATGTGCACAGTTCTGGCTGGCGAACAGTTGGTGGAAGGCCACCGCAAGGCTTCTTGGGGGGCTTATGTTCCCAGTCTTACAGACCAAACTAAAAAACAAAATAATCTCTGTTGATAACTTCCTTGATTTCTTTGCTGCTTCTTTCTTTCAGAAAAAGGATGCCACAGAGAGCAACTACGGAAAGAACAGGTGGCCAGCATGAAGGCAAAGCTGAATCACGGGGAAAGGTGCAGCAGCTAGAGGAATCGGGCTCCTGCCAGCCTTGGAGAGCAGCTAGAACAAACCTGGAGTACCTCTTGGCAGTTTTTGCAGCATACAGTTTGCAGCTTCAGTTAAGTGAGCTCCCTGCTGCTTCTTCACTGCTCTGAAACACACTGACTTCACTTCCGCAGCGTCCACAGATCTTGACTTTACCTGTGCATTTCTTGAGGGAAGGAATGGTTTCCTTTATCCAATGCTCCTTGTCATGCTTAACCTGAGGCTGAAGACCCAGGATACCCTGAAGTGATTTTGCATGGAGAAAAGGATGTGAGAAATTTAGATCTGCTCTCACAGGCAGACTTAACCAGAGCTGACCCCAGATTTACTGTCCCATATATGTGTGTAGACAGAAACACGGTCATTTACTGCACACCCACCTGAACCCCATCTTCAAACAGTAAGATTCAGAAGGGCTGAGATGGGAATCTGGCATCTGTATGATAACAAGACTATCTCCAGGACTGGGCACTGAACTCTACCAGTTAATTGCCTTTGTGAGATGAGGTCCTGTCTTGGGATTTCAAGCACCCACACAAAAGAATGACAGCATACTTCTCTGTATCGCCAGCATTGGGGCCTTAGAGATAGAAAGATCTGAGGCACTTTAGTTAAATAGGTAGAGAGCAATTAAGGCAGGCATTTAACAGTGACTTTTAACCTACATTCACTCTCTCTCATACCATGTATTATATGTGCTTTTCCATTCCTGCCTTCAAATTCTCCTTTCCAGAAGAATCTACCATTTAAGGAGTTCCTACATGGCTTATGCCACACCCAGAGCTTTTTATATTTGAGCCATTTGGAAAGAGTATAAATCAGATTAAGGAAGGGTTAATTCATCTGCCACATTCTCAATGAGGAGATGTCTAGTGTGTGCTTAGCAAGGAGTGATGAATATGACATTTCTTACATAATTAAAAACTTTCGTGGTGACTAAACTGTGAGTGGTAGGGTGGTGAGGGGCAATGGAGTAGGGTCACTTTGGGGCTCCTTTTAAATTTACTTTATTTTCTATTATATGTTTTATATATTTTGTGTACATGTATGTAGACACACTCATATGTGTGTAGGTGCATGTGCTTGTACTCATTCATGTGTGTGTATGTGGGCCCTCGGTGAAATTTGAATGTCATCTATCAAGGGTTGTTCACTTCATGTTTTGAGGCAAGGACTCGCTCGCATTGGCCTGGAACTCACAGAGTAAAGGAGGCTGGCACTGGAAGACCAGTGAGAGCCAGGGATGAATTTTACTGACTCTGTCTCTGCAGAGCACTCGTTCTCCCTTACAAATTAGGTTGTATGTCCACAAAAATTGTTATCCTTATGCCTAGTGGTTGCATGAGAGAGACACTGGGTACATGTTTTTTGTATTAAAAACTTAAAACTATTCATCGAGTACAGGCAAAGGGCATGGCAACCTTCCACTCTCCAAAGAATCTAGAGACAAACAGTCAACCAAGGCTAAGCAAATGAGAAAGGGGCCGCACGCTATCCAAGTGTGCTGTCAGAGCGACAGTTCAGCCTCCACCAACAACGGCTTTCCTACTAACCCCTCAGCGCACCAGTTTCCCTGATTTAGGAAGTCATCTGCAATGAAATGCAGCCTGGGTGTGGGAACTAGCGGAACTCTTAAGTAACTGGCGTTTTTATTGAGAACACGGAGGACACCATCACTTTCCATTGACCCCGACTTCTAAAAGGGAGGGCAGGTCACAGAGGCTGTACATCTTTCTTGTTTTATTTCCAAACAGATTTTATTTTTATTTTGGCCTCTTGAGCTTAGCCTTCTAATAATTGTACTGCAGAAGAGAGATGAGAAAATACATGGCTCTTTACGGAGCAAAGACACTCGCTTCCTGTTCAGCCTGCACATCCCCTTTGAAGTAGACACAGATGGGTTGATATTTGCATGGATCTATAATTTTCTTTCCTTTCCTTAAGCTGATGGAAGATAAAGCAAGGTGATAGGACATAGATTATATCCCCTAGAACAAGGGTGCCTTGAGACCTTGGAGCCTCTCTCCCATAGAAGGGTTTGCTATCCTAGCATCCTGAACGCATGACTGCCATTTCTAATTGATCACAGAACTCTGTCCTATGGAGACAAACCATGGACTCAGTAAGTATATACACCACAGTGTCTTAGTCACTCCTTACTCCTCACTATTGAAGTGGACAAGCTATCTGGACTCATTTGACTTCGGGTGAAAGCAGAAAGCCAGCCCCTTGTGTGACTAGGAGTAATGAATCGCTCAGGAACACACACCAGTGTGATTCTACACAGCTAGCGGCCAGGTCTGTGAGATGGTATCTCGTGTAGGCTAAATGCACTACACTCTATTCTCTTTCTGACTCTTTTTATTATCACCTAGAATAATGGTTCTCAGGACACGTGTGTTCAGAAACGTCTGGAATCCTGCTTCCATAGAGTGAGGTATGTCATGGTGGGTATCATTTGATGCTAGCACAAGCAATCCACAGTCTTGTCCTCTAGAAAGATGGACCCTTTGAAGTGGAAGTTTCATTTTGGTGTCTTCTAGTGGATGGACACAAAGCATTCCTAGATCCGTTGCTAGTTCTTTAGGCTCAGAACTTGAACGTCTCACATAACATAAAGTTGGATCTTAATTTTTCTCAACAGATATATACATGATCAGAGTTGGGTTGGGAAATGTCACTCACAGCTGCACGTGCTTTGATTTTCTCCTCAGCTGATGGGTAAAATGGTGGAAAGGGTATGACTGTGGCCCAGAAGCTGACGTGCTTCCTCTGGGATGGGTACTACAGAAGATACCTACTTCTTGGCTGATCTTGTTGCTTCCTGATACAGTGAGATGTGAGCAAGCCAAGCCACGAGCTCCCCCTCACAGGGACTGAGCTCTTCTCATGACCTGCTCTGGCCACTTGTGTCTGCTACCCTGATGAACTGCGGCCCTATTGAAACTGAGCCAAAGCAAACATCTCCCTTAAGTTGCTTTGGTCAGATACTTTGTCACAGTAAGGAGAAAAGTCATTAACATAGAAAGTCAGTGATGCCACACCCCAAACAATAAACCCCCGACACATGACACATAGGGAGCTCTTCAAAAGTGTGTTGGGTGGGGGTTGGGGATTTAGCTCCGTGGTAGAGCACTTGCCTAGCAAGCCCAAGGCCCTGGGTTCGGTCCCCAGCTCCGAAAAAAAAAAAAAAAAAAGAAAAAAAAGAAAAAAAAAGTGTGTTGGGTGGATGAATGCATGAATTCAATTTTACTTTAGGGAATGGCTCCCAGTGGCCTTTTGAATGTCTAAATAATAACTGGAAACATAACAATGGTCGTCTCAAGTTCTCAATCTAAAACCAAATGGTGTCTGTCATAATGTAATCGGAGGTGACCTGGTCAGCAAGCATTTCTGCAGTGGGTAACTTAAAAAGCCCAGCTGTCAGCTTATTCAATGGCCCCACCACTGTTCCATAGCTTCCCTAGTATACAAGTTTCCACCATGCATGAAAGAACAAAGTGACAGATGTCTGCATGAGGGGTGTGGACTTAAAACCAGCCCCAAGTCCAATTATGAATAGAAATTTATAAACTAGAGCACACTTGTTCAGAGACAACACCCTCACCTGTCTTCTCATCACCCAAGGTCAATGTCGCCAGATGCCTTTTGTATAGTCTGCTGGCTCCCATGGTATATTTAAATTTTTTAATGCCATCTGTTAAGCAAATCTTACCCTACATAACTAAATAGGATAGTGGTCTCACTTTCCTGGAGTTGGCCCAGGAGCTCTCCATTATCCATTTCTCCAATAGGGTATCATTCTGCCATGGGACTATCAATGCGAATGATGCCCTATTAACATACGACCAGGTCTTATCTGTTCAGCCTACGTGCAGTGGGATTTGCAAGTCGCCAGGCTTTTCTGAAGACGCATGAGTGAATGAGTCAACTGTGGCTTGTCCTCATGGAGCTTCTAAACAAGAGGTGGGATCTGTCTGGCTTCGGACAGGAGCATTTCTGAGGTGTGGTGACGTCTCAGAACACTAGCCTCAAGCCTATTAAACCCATAGGTTATAGAGAAAAGCCACAGCAATGAAAGTGTTATTTAAAGTGATTGAAAACTCTGACGTAATGGACATGTGCTTCTGTGGGAGTACACATAAAGTGTGCAGCACCTGCAGAACACACTGTAACATAGAAACGGTGCCGAGCATAGAGAACATTTCAAGAGACCAAGCAATAGCTGCTGTGTGATGGGAGCTGTTATCTGTCTACTGCTGACAAAGGCACAGCTCCTACTATGTGTTTCTGTTCTGTAGCTTCCCTCTGCATTAGTAAGATCGGATGCAAGTTTGAGGTGAGTTAGCGGAGACGTGAACTTCCCCCCTAAGGGATTCACAAACAACGCCATGAGTACCTATGCAGGCATCACATGGGGATTTGCCAAACCAGGTTCTAGACGATGAATCTGATAATTGTATGTGTATGCTGTACGGAAATGCACACATTTCCATCCACAAGGTGTTAAAATGTGTGGCAGGTTATGTAATAAGAAGTCACATGATGCTGTTGTAAATGCTTCGGACTCCAGCACTGGGGGTTGGGGTAGGGGTGGGGAGTAGCAGGTAGTTTGGGGCATGACATACATGATTAAATGGTAGCAAAGAGACACAGATAGAAGCGGGTACTGTACTGTACAAAAATCCACACTTGCCAAGTTCTTAAAGGAAAACAGGGCAGAGTAGATGGTGAGGGGCTGTGTTTGAGGAAGGCTGAGAACCAAGCCTGAGTAATGGAGACATCAGAAACAGGAGAATAAGGGAAACGCATGGTCTTCACTCCAGGACCAGTGAGAAACCATTATTGATTTATAGGATGTGTGTTCATTAAGAAAATCACTTTGGCTATTATATGGCCACTGGGAAAAGGATACAGACAGGAAAACCAATGGGAAGGCCTCTGAGTTAATTTGGCCACTGATCTGACATGGGGAGGGGAGGAAGTGTGGGAGCAAGCCGAGACTCGATACACAGCGGTGTCATTTACTGATGTTGACACCACAGGAAGAGACACGAGTTTAGGGCAAAGGTAGAAAGACTAAATTTCGTTTTGGACATGATGGAGTTCAGGTGCCTGTGAGAAAACCAAGTGGCTTTAATCCGTTCTCAGTTCTCTCCCTGATGGAGTCTGAGATGGAGAACTGGAGCTTGGTTGTAAGTAGAAACTAAATAGTATGTGTCTTCCTGGACACCAAGGCAAACAGCGAAACTATTATGGCATGTAAAAGTGAACATGCTTGAAAACTACCACCTACTGCATAGCATCAGACATGGTACTGTATTCTCTGTATGCCCTCCCTCCCTCCTTTAAAGATGGATTGAAATAGGCGTGTTTATGTGATCTGTGCACACAGGAAGAGAGAGAGTCCAAATAATTTACCAGTCACATAGGATGAGACAGATCAAGGCTTTAAGCCAACCTATCTGATACCAAATCAAGGCTCCTAAATACTGTGTTAAAAATTGTGGCCATCAGATGAAATCACACTGCAGCTCACCTATAGAAAAGAAAACAGAAATACAAAATTCTTAGTTGATTTTTACAAATTACTTGATACATTTTTACATCCGGGCACAGACGATGCCTAAGGCATCTTTCTTCTTGTAAACCTCTTCCCCATCTTCTTACCTTGAGTTGTATGTATTCAGCACATATTTATGCAATGAATGGAAATAGAAATTTCACCAGTTAGGTTGATTAAGGAAGAAGACCATGCATTGGAATTTTTATGAATTAGGGGAAATTATGTTAGTGGCGAGAGACATAAATGCATAAATCAGATTCAAAGCACCGTGTGTGAGGGACCTAATTATTTCCTGGATGCTTGAAAAGCTGCCATCTTCAGGACGGCAGGATGCTGGATTCAGCTCTGGTTCCAGTTTGTTGCAGTAGTTGGTCTCTGTCTTTCTCCTACTGTGTGGGATTTGTCACAAGGCTGCCCTGGTAGGTCCAGGCTGACACCCTCTTAGATTCATTTCTGGGAACAGGAACTCTCTCTTCCAGTCACTCCAGTAGAATTCTTTGAATTGAATCTCTCTGGTCTGGCTGGAAACACACATTCATTTTGAGCCAATCCCAGTGGCCAAGAGGAAAGGCTGTAATGTCTGCTTGGGTCTGAGTCACAGGTCTGCCCTTCAAGGGAGGCAATGGGGGGGGAGGTTTGTAGGAAAGGATAGAGTTGCTCCCCAGATGCACAAAGCGATGAGAGCTGGAACTGGGTCTCTCTCTAGCCCAGCCCAGGGTCTGCTAATAGTAAAGGGAGGAATATATGCTGGGCAGGCAAAAACAACAGATGCCCATTGCATTTGGCCACAGCAAAATAAGATTCTGGTTTGTTATAAAGAATGCCGTTTTCATACGAATGTATTTGAGTCTGGAGATAAGACTATTCCGGCAACAGTGAGTTCTATACTTAACCATTCAGTCACCTTGCATTCTTTTATTAGTCACTCGGTGATTTTATTACTAGAATTGAGTAAACTAACCAAGGCACAAAAATTTAAGCACTTAATTTAAAAAAAAAATATGAGTACAACAACCAGCAATGTCACTTGGCCTAGTGTCAGGAATTTCTAACTCAATGTATTCTGTGATTTTTTTTTTAAATCCCTGACACCAGTGTAACTTCTATGCAAAGAATAAGACTAATCTTAGAGCCGAATAAGAAAATTTGCCCTCATTATCTAAAAATCTACTCGGTTCCTGATTTGGACAGGGTAAGAGTAGGGGAGGGGGATGGGGATGGGGATGGGGAGGGGGTGGGAGGTGGGGGTAGAGTAGACTAATTCTTGTGCTTTAGATAGGAAAACTTCTACTTTTTGGTGTATCTTCACAAACACCAATGACATACACAATTATGTAAATGTAACATTTAACAAAATAAGAACAAAATTCTATCTGTTAAAGATGAACTATAGCATTCTCAAGATGTCTGAAAGCGTTAGTTTTGTCTAGAGGAAAAGTGGAAGTGCAGAGAAGAATAAATAGCTACCTAGTTTAACCAGCAGGCTAACATGCAACACCATCAGAGCTGTCTCTGTGGTACCGAGGCAAACATGGCGGCGGATGATCGGGGTCCAGACATTTTGAGGGATAATTTCATCATACAACAAGACAGGTCAAAATTAGGCTGGGGATTTTTCTTAGGCTTTCTTTCTGCCCCCTCATTTTATTTTTGGGACCTAGAGAGATTCACAAAGACAGATGAAACAAACAAACCAAATGTTCTAAGAAACAGATAAGCGTATATGTCTCAAGGCCAACAGACGGTGAAAACCAGTCCTAACACTGCTTGACTGCCTACTCTGGGCATGACTCTCCACAATGAGGAATCTTCTGGCACACTCTTGAGTCTGCGTGTACACACATGTGTAGATGTTTGCATGCATGTGTGTAGAGGTAAGAGTTACATCTCAGCTCTTATTCTACAGATGCCATCCATCTTTCTTTGTTTGAGACATGGTCCTGGAGCTTACCAGTCATGCTAGGTCAGCTGGTCAGTCATCCCCAGGAGTCCACCCATCTCTACCCATCCAGGGCTAGGATTACAGGTACAGGTCAGCATACCTGGCTTTTTGACAGGAGTGTGTGATTGAACTGAGGACCTTGTGTTTGCAAACAAGTACTTTAAAGACTGAGGCATCTCTCCATCAATCAATGAAAAACCTTTTTATTTAAAATGTTTTCTATTTAGATTTACTTATTTTATGAATGTGTTTTGTCTGCATGTATGTATGTGTACCATGTATGTGCCTGGTGCCTCTGGAGATCCAAAGAGGGCATCGGATTCCTCAGAGGTGAAGTTACAAAGGGTTGTGAGCCATGGTGTGGGTGTCAGGAATGGAACCCAGGTCTGCTGCAAGAGCAGCGTGTGCTCCTTACTGATTAGCCATTAGTCTAGCCCTACATTCCTTAGGGTTTAAGGCTGTGATACTTACACAGGATAGCGCAGTGTAGCTGTGCACGCGTCACTCACCTTGGCTGTGCTAACACTTAATGTAACCAAAGAACATTTATCAAAATTAGATACAGATTTTAGAACAATACTAATTACTCAAATACAAGCTTTATTTGGGTTTCGTTGATTTTATAGTTTTGCTTGTAGAATTCCTTCCTTTCTTCTTTCCTTCCTTTCTTCTTTCCTTCCTTCCCTCCCTCCCTCTCCCTCCCTCTTTCTACTTCCCTTTCTCCATTCCTTTTTTCTTACCTTTCTTTTCCCCTTCCCCCTCCCTCCCTCCCCATCCTTCTCTCTCTCCCTCCCACTATGCTTCAGTTCCTCCATTTCCCCCTTTCTTTCCTTCTCTTCCTTCCTCTCTTTCTTTCTTTCTTTCTTTCTTTCTTTCTTTCTTTCTTTCTTTCTTTCTTTCTTTCCTTCCTTCCTTCCTCCCTCCCTCCCTCCCTCCTTCCTTCCTTCCTTCCTTGCTTCCGTCCTTCCTTCCTTCCTTGCTTCCGTCCTTTCTGTCCTTATTTCTTTCTTTGTCTTCCTCCAGTGATTAGTATTGAGTGGATGGCATTGCTCATGAAACCAGTCTATTACTGAGCTACATGCTCGGATAGGGTCTCACTAATTTTTGACTTACTGCTCTGCCCACTTCAGTCTCCTAAGTAGTCAGAATTGCCATACATGCCATGGTAGCGATTCTATTTCTTACCCTTTTTTTTTCTTCTGCTCCAGGTTAGAAGAAAATATCCCATATTGTATTTAGCACAATTTTTTAATGTGCACATACATGTATGTTGAATTTGTGTTGTTTTCGTGTACATTAAATAGTAGTTACTAGGAGTAACAAAAATTCCATTTAGCTGACTGTCTGACCTCAAATGTTACAATTTTCATATTTTATACTTTATTTTTGCTTATGAGTTTATTGATTTGAAATCATACTGCAGTTTAGAACACATACCTCACAAATGCTAGACCCTGGATCTTTCCATCAGCAGCCTACAAAATCAAAAACTGTGTTGAGGGGCCAAGTGTGTAGTTCAGAGGTAGAGTATGTGCTGAGCATGCAGAGGGCACTGGGGTTAATTCGCTAACTAGACAGACCACAAATAGCATTCAAGAGATTTGTATGCTTGTGTGTGGAGGTCAGAGGGCAACTTTGACATTGTTCTCAAGGTGATGCTCATCCTATTTTATGAGATAAGGTCTCTTCATTGGCCTGGAACTCGCTGAGTAGATGAGGTTTGCTAGCTCCATGGATTTCACTGGTTCCCCTCCCAGCATGTTCCACCTAACTTTTGTTTTTAAATATGTGTCTTCTTGGGGGTCAGGTTTCCAGGACATTACCAAATGAGCTATTCCACCAGCCTCCAGAAGGTGTTTTCCTAAATATTTTCAACAGAGGAGTCACAGCTGGATTGACAAAGAGGCTGGTTATGAGCCCCTCAACACACATTCTGAGAATAGAACTCTGCTCGTCTGCAAGTGTACTATGGGCTTTCAACAGCTGAGCCACTGCGCTGGTCTCCTCAGTTTTTCTTTTTGAGAATAACTTCTTCACAGAGATTCCTGGTGGTGGTGCCATTCCTGTGCTACTCAGAGGAGGGACCAGCAAACTCCAAGAGCCCAGAAAGAGGCACAAGCCTTCACTCAATCTGGAACAGTTTTTCCGTATTCAGGGTCTTGAGCATTTAAGAATGAAAAGACTCAACAGTGGCAATCCTCCAGCTGCTCCTCACCAGACATTTCTACTATTTGGGTGTTTGTTGTGGTTGTTTGTTTGTTTGGTTTTGGTATTTTGTGATTCTCCCTGCCCTGAGTAATGGGAATTGAACCCAGGGCCTTGCCACTGGCAAACACTGCCAGTGAGGTAAATCCTCAGCTATGTTCTCACCATTAGCTTTTGACTCCTGTCGCATGTCTCTCTTCCTGCCTGTTTGGAGGATGTTTGGTTTTGCTGCAGCCATAAGTTCCAAGAATTTAACCTTCCAGCAAATTCCTTGTTTTTAACTTCTGTGACTTGTGGATAAGGCATTCTTTTTGAGTGCCATGCTTTTCGCCTCTACTTGGAAGTTGAGAGGAGTACTTTCTTTAAATATAACTTTTTATTCGATCTTTCCTTTTGTATTTAAATCTCGAACTCCTGCTCCTGGCATATAATAAAGTCCTAGAGCTTACTTTGGGTGAGATTTTTCATGTTATTATTACTTTTTAGATTTGAAAAGATTAGTTGATGTGTATGAGCATTTACCTTCATGTATGTTTGTGGGCTGTACTTGTGCCTGGTGCCCAAGGAAGTTAGAGGAGGGTGGATGCCCTAGGAATTATAAATGGTTCTAAGTCACCATGTGGGTGCTGAGGACCAAGCCCAGGGTCTTTGTAAGAGCACCATGTGCCCTTAACCTCTGATCCATCTCTCTAGCCCATGATCACACACAGGTTTTGCTGCCTGACCACCTCTCTCCCCTCCCCACTTTGATGATGTCTTCTGTGCAGTCACTCCCCTGTTCACCAGCACTGTATAGGGCACCTCGCATGCACTCTTACAATGGCAGGGACAAAAATAAGGGAATGCAACATCTCTCCTAACAGTTTAGTTTGAGCATGCCACAAACCGGTGACCTATAAAGCAAGCCATCTTCCTCACATGCTGTCAGCTGAGAAGTCAAAGGCACCAGCAGACTTGTTATCTGGTGAGGTAGCCTTGACTCACACATCCCTGCGTTCTTCTCGAGGTCCTCCCACAACAGGAAGAGGAACTGAGCTTACCAGGGTCTCTAACACTATCTATGAGGACTCCACTCTCTTAAGCTGATCAGTTCTCAAAGTTTCACTTCCCAATGTCAGTGCCTTCACAACTATGATTTCCAGTATATACAAGCATTCAGTTCACAACACTCACTATAATGTGCACCAATCAGAACCTTTTTGATAGTGATATTAGCCGCTGGTGAAAAGCCAGTGTTTGTGTTCAAGCCCAAGTTGGCAAAAGCCGGATATTAAGAAAGAATACACCCTCAAAGTTTCCCAAATAGCCATCGTGTTCTTGTCCTGTGGACTGCAGTGTGGACTCCATCTAATGGGGCCACATTATTTACTTGCTCTACAATGATTGAGTAAGAAACTACTTCCAGATGCTGCATTGAACCTCATCATAGATCATTAATAAAGGAGACTACCTTTTCCCTTAGAGTTTAGGTACATTTACAATCATGAGCTTATAACCAGGGGGGGAAATTACTCCTGACCACAGACAAAACAGCACTGTTTGGAAAATGATGGTGATGTTTACAATTGGACCAAATGTGGTGGCCTTCAAGGCACCAGGTACACATCTAGGCTTCTCTGGGCATAGTTCTGACAGCATGTCAGTTATAATTTTGTAATAGCACGGATATAATTTATTAGAATTCAAATACAGAATAGAGCGAGCACAGGCTTCAGTCCACAGTACTCATTTGTCTATTGCTGACAGTTTTGTGTGTGTTTTAAGTAGAAATAAAGACATTGTAATTGAATAAACGTTTTCCTCTTGCTAACTGTGCCCTCTCAGGGTTAACAGTGAGCAAACAGAATAATGTGGAAACCTTGCAAGAGTAACCACAAACAAGGCGAGCAGGAGAGGTAGGTTTTGGCTCCCCTGGTTGCCTGCTGCAGAGGTTGCTCACGTGAGATTGATTGCCTGATGACTAATATAGTTGGCAGACATTAGGAACACTCTGTCTTGCTTTTGGTACAGTTGGTAGCTTTTTCTATGTTTAGCATGTTTTCATATTTTAATAAGAATCCTGAATATATATATATATATATATATATATATATATATATATATATACACACATCGCCAGCATTAGCCTGAAAGTTGACACTTCTGATTGTGGGGTAATTTATAGCTTCATCTGTATTTGACATAACCACAAGATGCTTTCAACATATGGAATCATGTCTGTAAAATTTAACCTTAGTACATTCCTTTTCCAGCCCCTTTGCATTTTTATACACATCTACTCTCCATTTTATACATTTTGATTCTATATTGTTACTGGAGTTGGCATGCTTTTGTGGGAGGCTGGAAGGCTAGGAGAAAACCAGGGCATCTGGAGTTGGTGCTTTTATTTTTCCTTCTGACAACTGACCAGGAGACTCCGTTTCATTTTTGAACCAAGATGGATGAGGTACCAGTCCAGAATCCTTTGTGACTTTGCCAGCAACAAGAGTACCAAGAATGTTTTTTACCCCCGCGCTAAAGTATCCAATGAGGTGCTGGAAACATGTGGACCGTTCCAATATTTTGCGTGGTACACTTGCTCCCTTCTGGGAGTTGGACCACATCCACCAGGCAAGCCATGTGAAAGGCATGGGCCTCCGACAATGGTGTGATGGAAATTTAAATAGGCAAGGACCCGCGCCAAGTTCATGGAGTATTGTTACAGGCTGCCTTCGGCTCAAGCCATTGAGTAGCTTGGCTTTCTTCTTTCAAGCCGGAAGTTGAAAATGGCTCACTGTGGTCTTTAAAGTTCTGGGAGCTCTCGGGCATGCAAAGAGTTTCCCAGTCCTTAGTAGAAGACAGTTCTAAGGTCTGGTGCGACCTAGAACATCACCTAAGGAAGAAATCTCTGGGCACTTTGAATCCACACTGACGTACTGCACCTAAAATTGAAAACATTGCGCCCCACTCTACCTCGGCCTCCTCCTGCTCACGGTACCAGTGTAGCACATGTACATGCCTCATTATGTCTCCTCTATGGAGTTCAGTGGACGTCGGCAGTGGCCAGAAGCAGAAGCGACTTGGAAGATTGTCTTAAACAAAAGAGAAGAGAGCCCGCTCCTGAAGCAGGTTCCCCAAGGTCACGGCCACTTCTAATTACAATTCTAATGAAACATAAGGCGATCTTCCCAGGAGATCATTACTTGGTAATTTTTCAACAATAGCTATACCATCTCCTTCCTTAGTTGGAAAATACAGAAAAATGGCCCATCAGCGGCCGTGCCGTAGATTTCATTTTCGCACTCTGAAATATTTCTGAATCCCTGATTAGTTCTCTGACAAGCACCACATTGATACACAGTATGAAATATGAGTGTTATCTATGCCTTGGTCTTAATTTAAGATTTGCATTATACAGTATTTATGTAGACCTCCTCTGCAACCTTTCAAGTGCTCAGATGAATGATTCTCCATTATAGGAGTTTATCTTGAAATATCTGTCCGAGCATTGTAAATAGCGTGTTATGGATCATGTGTTTATTTCGACAAGTGAAATACAACATTCAAAGCTATCGCTGAGAAGCTAGGCCAATACGGGCATTAAAAATATAGCACCATATATCTTGGGCAAGAAAGTTCCGGATCCCACGTGCAAAGACGAGGAATATTTAGACTCTCGAGCAAAGATTACATGTTTCTTGATTCATCTCACAGCACAAATCTACTTCATTTGCAAAGTGATAACCTATTAGCATAACTAAACCGCCTATTGCATGGAGGCTCAGAAATAAAATAAAAAGATTAGCCAGTTATCTTATTTACATATATTGAATTGCAGTAATACAGCCCGATCTCTGCCTCTCATTTGATTCTAATTAAAGCGTAGCAGAGAAACTGCAATCCACACAAGAGCTTATTTTAATAGTCAGAGCTGGCAAAGTCCCAATATCACAATGTAGCAATTAACAGCATGGCTGTATTTGCTATTCATGGTTTGATGTAAAAACTTGTTTATTAAGATGGGCTGGAGGCGCTGGTGTGCAATAGACCTGCATGTAATTAGATTCCAATTATTTGTCTGTTTCTGATATTGTAAACTGGCACTTAGCACATCAGTTAAATTGACACACGGCGCTGCATGGTTTACTCGGTAATTAAAACATGTTCTGTTAATTAGATGATGACCACTTTATTTCAGGGCTCTTGTGTTTGGGTTTTCTAGTATGCTCTGTTTGTATCATGAGCCACCAGACGCTCCTCTAATGAGTCCTTGTTTTGTTTCAATTACCACCTGCTGTTCAAAAGCAAAGCTTGTTTTAACTAAACAAAATTAATGCTTGTCTCTTCCTTTGTAAGAACTTAAACGTTAGACAAATTAATACGCTTATTATCGAAGTGTTAAGCTCTGGTTTTAAAGCCCGCTAAGGCAATTAGAAGAAAGTTATAAAATGTTGTAGAGAGCAGCATAAATATTGTTTCACGTATTAAGAGGCATTACAAACAATGAAATATTTGCTGGGGTTGAAAGAGAACATGGGGGCTTAGCCTGCCCACCCCCAAATTAAATTAGCTCCTGCAATTTGTACGGAGATCCAGAAATGAGAGACACAGGGCATGTTTTAGGAGATGGGATCAGATGCATTGTACAGGAAGGCTGGCAGCATAGCCATAACTAAACTATGAAAGATATTAGACCATCCCGAATGTCTTCCACAGCTATGCGCTAGCTGAATATTCCCTTGCACAAGATTTTCTTGTTCTTGCGTGCCTCATGACTAAGGCCAGCTGTTTCTTAAAACTTTGACTGCAAACCCTGGGAGGAGGAACACTTTGTATTTCTTGAGGGTTAGGGTCTGACCCTTTAACTCAGGTTCCTATGTCATAGCCACCCCCTTATTGCACATCCTTCTGGAGCCACCAGAGAACAGTTCATCTTCACAGCCCTGCCCATCCCAACGTCTCCTCCCCCTGGCACATATAATGTCATTACTGCCAGGCTTCCAGAGAGGCAAGAACTGACACTTTGCAAGGATAGAGAGCAAAGAATGGCTGCTTGTGTCCCAGAATATCTTCCTCACTAGGTTTGGAGGACCCAGGAACGAGGACAATCAAATGAAGGCAAGATAGGCCCTTGTGTGTAAGAAACTACTCTTGGAAGCTGAGGTAGGCACCGTCAGATGGCGTCAAAAGCTTTGGGTTTGTACTCTGGCACTGGACTCAGAGCATCCAAGCCAGCAGCTTGGGACTTGTCCTCCCCAGACAGTTCTATGCATGACAATTTCAGAGAGCTTCACAGGTGCTTTTCTGTCAGGTCACATTCAGAGTTCATTTCGATACGTGTTTGGGTTGGCAACCGGCATCTTTTTCTGTGCGCATGCATGAGCTTATGTGCATGCAGTGTATGACATGTGAACACACACATGGAAGCAAGAGGACAAACTCAGATGTTAGCCTGCTTCAGGTACCGTCTACCTTGTCCTTTGACACAGGGTGCCTCACTGGTCTGGGGCTTGCCAGTTAAATGTGGCTGATTGGCCAGTGAACCCCAAACGTCTACCTGTCTCTATCTCCCCAACACTATGGTATCATCATGGTAGGCTTCTATATGGGTTCTAAGGATGGGCCTTTAGTTACGCTGACAGGGCCCAGCATTTTCTGGATTGAACTACGCCACCAGCCTGACATCCAACATCTTAAGGAAATTCCAACCCCAGAATGGAATCATATACGTATGACGTAAAGGTTTTAGAAAGCATTTTAATTCCAAGGTAAATTGTGTCCACAAGTGGCGGTGGTGGCTTTCTTTATACTGGTGCCATTCCATTCCGGAGTTGGAGTCCTCATGCTTTCTACAAACTCAGCACCAGAGGTTTCACTGCACAGAATCCCATCCAATTTCGGAAGTATCGGTCCCTAGCCCTACTGCCCTAGGTGATATGCCTACCCACAAACAACTCCATACTTTATTCTGAAATTTCAATTGAAAAAAATTCTGCAGCAACTGACTTCCGTACCTTAGGGGTACATCGTCAAAGCAATGGGCGGCACGTGAGCTGAGAGAGTTCCATTGATATCGATGGCAGCTGTAGAACAAAATTACTGAGCCCCGCCTGGCAAACTTCTTCCCTAATGCTGTGGCTGCCTTAAATGAATATTTCACAAAGACCCAAAGTAATTAGACTGTGTCTCACTAAATGCCCCATTTACTCATTAGATGTTGCAAAATGCATCTTTTGCTGCAGGCCCAGTGGGGCCATGTTAACTATTCTAAAATATATAAATGACTTCAGTGGGACCTTTTTTAAAAATGCTGGTGCAAGGGAAGGCCACGGGCTCCTCACTAGTGACCAATTAACATTGGCCTATTAAAGTACACAGCACTGGGGCTCGGGGGACATGGCTTGATAATGGCTATGAGGATCCAGGAAGCAGTGAGTTGTCTGCAGTAATGTTTCAAGTGTGCATTCTAAGTGTAAGACTTCGTTTACATCCTGTGAATCCGCTGCCTTTGCCCTGTAGAGTCTGTTTGTCTCTGTATTCCCGACCCTGTCAGGATCCTGACTTCTTTACCAATTCTGAGGTGAGGAGGCTAAGTTAAGCCCCATCATTCTTGGTTACAGTGACTGCTTCAAAGATGAACCCATTAACTAAGATGGTCCAGTCCCTTGAGTATATGCTTACTGGACGACCGGAGTTTTTTTTTCCTTTTTCTTCTTCTTCTGATGTATGAAAGGAGAAAAAAAAATGCCTCAAGAATGCCTATCAGAGCTGTCTCACTGTATTTCTAATCAAAAGATTTATTTTGTTTCAGCTTATGAATATGCACATGTGTGCCTGTGTGTGGATATATGCACATGGGACCAGGTTCCCATGGAGGCCAGTAGAGAGCATCAAGTAGTCCAGAGAGGGAGTTTCAGGTGGTTGTGAACAGCCCCAACATGGGTGCTGGGGACCAAACTTGGGTTATCCTCAGTGCAGCAAGCACTCTTCATCGCTGAGCCGTCTCTAGCTCCTGATCATACCTTTTGAGTAAAGTGTTAGCCAGCACAGAGGAAGCAGGACATCTTAGTCCAAACCTTGGGACATGTATCAAGCCATGTGAAAGCCTGTATTCTCTACGCTTCTACAACCCAATTTAACTCACCACCGTGTTTGCACCTAAGTTACTTTAAGGTTTTTCTCTGTCTCTGTGTCTCCCTCCCTCCCTGTCTCTGTATCTGTTTCTCTCTGTCTTTCTCTGTTTCTCTCTATTTCTTTCTGTCTCTGTCTCCTTTTCTGTCTCTCTGTCCCTCTCTGTTTCATTAATTTATAGGCAAAATGATCTCTAATGGACACACCCTGTTTTTTCGTATCACAAAATTACCCTAATTTACTCCTTTGGGTTCTGAATATCAAGAGATGAATCCCCCCATTTAAATAGATTATTCATCTGGGAACCCAATGATATATCTCAGAGGATCAATCAATTCTTAGAAGTGAGAAACAGTTTATGCTATATGCGTAAGATATGCAATCACAGAGTCCTCACCTCAAAGAAAGTTCCAGAAGGTCTCCAGTAATAAGAGTCCTAGCAGATTAGGAGGGAGAACGATAGCTACTGTACAGCATCTGTCAGGAGACGTCTGTCTAATATGTGTCAATTTAAAAGGGCCCCACCTCAGCTCCAAGGTTCAAAAGAATACATAGGGATTCCCTGGATAAACTTGTAGAGAGTAAAGTGAGGGAGCTGTGGAGATTGGAACTGCTTGTCCTGGGAGGTAGAGGTGAAATGGTCCTGTGTGTGGGTAAAGAAAAAAAATGCTTTAAAGGGGAGCGAACATTAGGCCTCAAGACTGGTGTGCTTCAGGGGCTGCTATGCTTGAACGCATGTGCTAACCATCCTACCTCACATGTGGAAGGATGTTCTAGGACCATAGGTGCACATCTGAAATTGCAGGGAGCGTTAAACCCTTACATCTATGTGTTTCCCCAGACATGACTATGTAAGATAAAGAATAATTTACAAATCAGGAATAGTCAAAGGTCAGCAGCTAAGCCTAACAGTAACGGAGCAATTATAATAAACACTGCAACAAAAGTTACCTGTAGTTTCTCTCTTAAGTGTCTTAAGATCATAAGTAATAGGTGTTTTTAACTTTCTAAAATGAATAATAATAACAAAAACAATAATAATAATGATAAAGATTATTGTAAATACTTTCCTCTTTTCTCCTAAGGGGATCATGACTTCTCTGTGGTATATTTGAATTTTCAACATTTTATATTTGGGGGACATTATTTTTTATTTTATTTTTTCCATCTTTATTAAATTGAGTATTTCTTATTTACATTTCAAATGTTATTCCCTTTCTTGGTTTCCATGCCAACATCCCCCTAGCACCTTCCCCTCCCATTCTATATGGGTACTTCCCTCCCCATCCTCCCCTCTCATTACTGCCCTCCCCCCAAGAATTCTGTTCACTGGGGGTCCAGCCTTGGCAGGACCAAGGTCTTCCCCTTCCACTGGTGCTCTTACTAGGCTGTTAATTGCTACCTTTGCAGTTGGAGCCCAGGGTCAGTCCATGTATAGTCTTTGGGTAGTGGCTTAGTCCCTGGTAGCTCTGGTTGGTTGGCATTGTTGTTCATATGGGGTCTCAAGCCCCTTCAAGCTCTTTCAGTCCTTTCTCTGATTCCTTCAACGGGGGTCCCATTCTCAGTTCATTGGTTTGCTGTTGGCATTCGCCTATGTGTTTGCTGTATTCTGGCTGTGTCTCTCAGGAGAGATCTACATCTGGTTCCTGTCAGTCTGCACTTCTTTGCTTCATCCATCTTACCTAGTTTGATGGCTGTATATGTATGGGCCACATGTGGGGCAGGCTCTGAATGGGTGTTCCTTCAGCCTCTGTTCTGCACTTTGCCTCCCTATCCCCTCCCAAGGGTATTCTTGTTCCCCCTTTAAAGAAGGAGTGAAACATTTGGGGGACATTATTAAAGAAAGTACCTGGTTAAAAAGTTCCACAAGTTTTGATAGTTTTTCTAATGATCAGGATGTTTACTAAGTGACTGGAAGTTGTATATTGTGTACTGGATGGATCTGGCAGGTCAAAGACAATTAGGAAACTTGGCAGGATGTGGATTGACCAAGATTTTATCTCGAGATTTAGACCAGCATGCAACTTAGAACTTACACTTATTTTTCAAGACTTCCCGATTAATGTCTTTTCTGACTAGGGTTTACTTCAGGTGGTTGATACCGTGGGAAATGAAACCCATAATAAAGGCCATATACAAGGGCCAAGAATAAGAAGCTATGTGTGTTTCATGGAGAATCTGACAGAGCGCAGAGTTGTAACCTTCAGTGCATGCAGAGAGGCATACTAGTTCATACTAGTTCAGTGTCATGGATTACAGGCACAGAATCAAATCTATCATATCAACTTCCCAGCATCTTGCAGACGTTCACCAACATCTGTCTTATGAGGAGTGATGGAGCGGAAACCACAATGACAGCACAAGGAAAAGCAAGGCAGACCCCAATTCAGCCAACGGGCTTGCCATTGATGCTTTCCAGTGCTGCTTAAAGGTTACGGCAGGCAGATCAAGAACATGTCTCTGGAGCCAGATTGTGACTCTAATCCTGGGTTCAACTCCAGTGTTTCCACCTTGGATATACCCATTTACATTTCTTTGACTTGGTTCACCTTTTAGAAAGTCAAGATTGGCTGAGTGTTAGGAAGTGGCTTCTCATCCACAGTTGCCTAGAAAAACGGGAATTGTGTGTGATTCAAACCAATACCTGCATGTAGTGGTTCCTTAGAGCTGCCCCGACAAAGAACTAAAATAACAAGAATTTACTCCTTTATGCTGGGGAGTTCTGTAGTCCAGCAAGGCAGGAGTCCCCAAGACCCTGATTTCTCTAAAGCCTTCAGGAAGGACATTCCATACCTCCTTCTGTTTTTGGCTGTTGCTTCTTTGAAGATGCCTCATTCCCACCTGTCTCTGGCTTCATATACCATTCTCCCTTTTGGAGTCAACTATAGATTCTATACTTCTTTTTTACAGGGACATCCATCATTAGATTTGGAGCCCACCACAATTTGGTTTGACTTTATCTTAATTTTTAAAATTAAAATTAAATTTTTGATGGTATATGCATATGTGCGCACATGGGTATTCGTGTGTACAGGTTTGTATGTATGCAGGTACATGTGTGTGGGGAGGACAAAGGTCAACTTTAGGTGGCATCCTGAGGAGCTGTCTATCCTGTTTTCACAGACAAGGTTTACCACTGGCCTGGAGCTTACAAGTACGAGATGCTGGCTGATTGGAGAACCTCAGAGATCCACCTGCCCTTGACTCCCTAGCATTGGGGTTATCAACATCCACTACAATGGCTGACTTGATTACTTTACATGACTTCTTGCAGCTCTTCATGCATGCACGGTGAATACTTTAAGGACAGGGTTGTCTCCTCAGACCCATTACTATTTCGTTAGCATAAAAACAATAGTCTTCACTGTGACATTTTCATGCATGTATACCATTAGACTTTGTGCCTACCTGTCTACCCCATCATGATCACGTCTGTAATGGCCCTACTCCCAAATAAGGTAATAGTCCCAGGATCTATGCTTTAGCCCTTAAGCATTGTACTGTTAGCCCTTCAATCCACTCAAATCCTCTCATCTTCTTTCTTACTTGAACGTTATCTAAACCTCAGGCAAGGCTTTTATTGTGTCTCCTGCGTCTGTGAAGCATGTTTTCTACCTCGATGTGATGGAATTCCCAATTCTTTTTACATATCTTTCTGTTTACCACTATTCAGAAATTCCTGAAATGTCATCAAAGATAGTCCCAGTGTGGCGGTTAGTTGTTGTCACCTTAGCACAGACTAGGGTTACTTAGAGAGAAGGAAAATCAACTGAGGAGGTCCTTCCAGTAGATCTGTCTGCAGGCAAGTCTATAGGGTGGTTTTTTGTTTATTTGCTTTTTTTTTTTTAATTCGGATTGGTGACCTTGGTGACTTATGTGAGAGGAGGGCCCAGTTTACTGGGGGGCAGTGCTGCTCCTGGGCAGTGACCTTGGGTTGGACAAGGAAGTAGGCAGGGCAAGCAGAGGGGAGCAAGTGAGTGAGTCACATCCCTCTATGACTTCTGCTTCAGTTCCTGCCTCAAACTTCTTGCCTTGAATTCTTGCCCTAACTTCCCTCAGTGATCAGTTATGATCTGGAGGTGTCACCCAAATATAACTTTGCTCTCAAGTTGCCTTTAACCATGATGTTTATCATAGCAGTGGGCAGCATACTAGAACACTCAGGAAATATTGCTTTTGAAAGGGGATTTAGTAAAAATTAGCAAATGTACATGTCTATTTCATGGTAGGAATTTTACATTGTATATATTAAGCTCAAAGGCAATAAAAAAAACTTATTTAACTTGATCTGATGCAATATTTCACTGTCGTATCCTGAATTTGTATTTATACGGTCTGAGGGTAGCTGAATTATTTTGGATTTTATGAGTTGGTTTTTCACTACAGTTGGACATAGTTGAGCATCATATCTTCAAATGCATTCCTTTTCTTGTCTCCACTTATACAATTGGACCATTTGGTCCTATCTCATAGTTCACTGAAGTTTTCTGTCTGTATGTAGATTTCCCCTACCCCAATCTCTGGTACAAACACCTCTCATTGACTTGCCATTGTTGCCCTTATTTAATGGCTATCGTTCATTAGTCTGTGATGGCCAACCTTAGACTAAGCGTCTCCGCTGACTGTTAAAAACAGCAGATTCTGGGTTCTCCTGCTATAATTTCCAGTGGGTGCTTTAGAAAGTTTTCATCTTTTTGCGTGAACTATCCTATATACCTATCTCTTGACGTAAGCCGTTTAATGCAGTTGCGACTGTTATGCAAGCACAGCTCTACTAGCTTCAGGAGCTCAGCAGTTTGTATGCCTTTGGTTTTCAGTTGTTCTGAGTATCTGTCCCACCCTCCATTCTTTTTTTCCCTTTCCTTTTCCTGCTTAATCCTCCTCATTCCCTCTCCTCTCCCATTTCCTCCTTTGCTCTCTTTCTTTTGTGTTAGCGACCCAAGCCAGGGTCTTGTACGTGTTATCCAAGTACTCTACCACTGAGCTCCATCTTCAGTCTCTTTGCTTCTTTCCCTAGTTCATAATTATTTGATAGCTGACAACATTAAAACCCACAGAGTATGTGTGCTAAAGGAAAGGTTAGATGAAACCATGGATGTTGAAAGAAAGTGGTGTGGCCAATTCCTCAAACTCATGAGGGTTTCACAACATGATCCTGAAGAGACAGTGAGGCTGCAGAGAAGACAGATCAGACCCCACCTCCTACTGTGGCTACAGAGAAGATTACTTAGACTCCACCTCTTCCTGTGGCCCTTGCTTTCTGCTGCCCTCCGTTCTTCTTTGTCCCATTTTCAACATGACAAAAAAAAATTTCTATGAGTCAGTGTGGCAATGTGGATGGCAAGGAATCTACCAATTTTTTTTTTCATTTTTTAATTAAAATTTTTATTGGATATTTTTTATTTACATTTCAAATGTTATTCCCTTTCCCGGTTTCCTGTCCATAAGCCCCCAATCCCATCTCCCCTACCCCTTCTTCTATGAAGGTGTTCCCCCTCCCCAACCACCCCTTTCTCGCCCTGACATTCCCCTACACTGGGAGGGGGGTGTCCAGCTTTGGCAGGACCAAGGGCTTCTCCTTCCGTTGCTGCCCAACAAGGCCATCCTCTGCAGCTGGAGCCATGGGTCTGTTCATGTATATTCTTTGGTTAGTGGTTTAGTCCCTGGGAGCTCTGGTTGGTTGGGATCATTGTTCTTAAGGGGTTGCAAGACCCTTCAGTTCTTTCAATTCCCTTCTCCAGCTCCTCCAATGGGGACCCTGTTCTCAGTTCAATGATTTGCTGCTAGCATTCACCTCTGTATTTGTCATGCTCTGCTGAGCCTCTCAGGAGACAGCTCTATCAGGCTTCTGTCAGCATGCACTTCTTCTACCAATGTTTTTAATGCAGGAATACTGTGCAAGTTTGTGTGGCTGACCTAAATCTTTCAGGTTATACTCCCTTGGGTAAAGCATAGGGGTGAACCCTAAGAGAGACTGAAGTATCAGAACAGCATAGCAACACTAAGGACACCTAGAGGATGCTACCCATGAGCATTACTAGATTATTAAGGGCCTCGAAAGGAAGACTGACAGAGCATGAATGAAAGCAATGGCCAGACCTCCAGAGGGCTGCACCTCCCCATCAGGGCTAAACATGCTTCATAAACTCATTGCACTGAGGTCTCTCTCTCCAGTGGTAAGGGATAAGCTAGAGCTTTTGTCTCTTTTGCTTTGTTTCCCAATCTGGCTAGCCTTGTACCTGATATACAGCTGGTGCTCAAACATGATAAGTGCGTTTGAGAAAGAAATGACTGTGCTAGAGTATTCTTATTTCTTCCTATACCTTTACTGCCCCCTCCCAGCAGTTATCAAAATAGTTAACTTCAATATTTCCCCCATATCTGCCCTCTTCCTATTGTGTTCACTTTCTAGAGCACGAGAACCTTGTAGAGTGACTGGCATGGTCAGTCATTTATTGGAATGGCTCTATACAATATGAAAATGGGGGTGAGTGGGGGAAGACAGCAGCTAAAAGGATACGGTCTTGGGAAATGAGATGTCTTTTCAGTAGCACAGATAACGCTGAGGCAAGAGAGAATTTTCATGTTGGTAACAACCATGGAGTCTACTCTGAAGAACCTTTCTTCTTTTAAATCAATACCACTGTGAATTATAATATGTATATTTAAATGGGTACCTTTGCGCAAATCTTTTGAAAATTGTGGCATTTTTAATAATTCATAGTAAGGCCGGCATAAAGAAACAACTCCTGACTGATAGAATTATAATGGAAGGAGTTAGTTGAACACCAAATATTTGCAAAATCACTTCAAAAGACATTTAAGGACTAACTACCATGAGGCTTCATATAACTGCTGAGTGTGCTTAAGCAGAGAGGGAATATTGGCTTTGAGAGCAGGATTTTGTGTTTTTTAAAGGACGGTTTAATATGCAAATAAACCATCACTTTAGAACTAGAGTTTCTTTATCATACAATAAAGTTATGATCTGTGTTGGGGTGGAATGCTGCTGCTCTCAGATCCCTGTCTCCTCCTCGTTCCTAAGACAAGAACTGTATGTCTCTCAGTTGAAGGTAAATGGTGAAAGTCATTGACAGGTGGCTTGGTATTCAGTTGATGTAGTGAGTAGCCCTGAGGTTACACCAGGACTTCAGGAACACCTATTTTAATAACCATACTTTCTAAAAAAAATGGGTCGTGACGTCAGAGAAGGTGTTGTTTGACCACGCACAGAAGTAACTGCAAGAAAGAATCTAGAGGCAGTAATTTCTCCAGTAATAGATTTTGATGAATATTTTTTCCAAAATGTTCTGCTGATGCTTGACATTATAATGAATCATGCCAGATCACATCAATCATGTGTCACTTAATACACAACAACCCCCGAACCACAGAGTGGCTGTGAAAGACAGAGTGGTAACAGACTACAGTTAGGAGGTATTGATTTTTTTTTTTCATTTTAAATAGGAAGTTTATTTAAACAACAAGATGCTTGGTTTGAGTGGAAAACTATCCACAGTCATTTTGTTCAAGAGTAATTTACCCTTACTTAAAGACAGGCTGCCCTACATTTAGCAGGTATGTACAAAAAAAAAAAGTTATAAAACTGTCCTTAGTTTTACAGTGATTGAAAACATTGGACTTCTTTAATGGAACAAGGTATGCAAGGATTTTATGTGCTGGTTTGTTTGTTAAAACAATGAGATCTAATAACTTACTGGAATATAAAGGTAAGAGCAGAAAGAGCACGCCATTAGTGGGGAAGGGGGCTATTTTCACGGAACCAGTATTTTCCTTCAGACCATCTCCATTAGATGTCAACCAAAACAGATAGACCACTGGCCATTGTCATTAAAAAAATAGAAAAGGAAAAAAAGCACAATATGCTTGTGCACATATTGCAGTTACACTAAAGAATGGGGATAGGGGAGTAAGAGAACAGAGAAAACTCTCCTGAAGTAGTTGGAATGTGGTGGAACCAAAGTAGGGCTTTCTAATTGAGAATGTATTCTTGGGCTATGGCAAAATTCTGGAGTAGCAGGTTTCCTTTCTAGTAGATAACCTCCGTCTGCTGCTGGAACACATCAACCATAGCTTCACCCTGCATTTCAACCATACAGGTATGTCTGCTTCATTGACTGGTTACCTACCCAACAGGAATCTGACCGCCTCATTGACAAACCCTGTCATTCACAGCAGGCTTTCGCTAGTCTACTAAGTGGTGCCTGCCTCTTAATCTTAAACTCTACCACAGAACCTTCCTCCCTCATCATTTTCCAATGACTATGACTGTTGCTCTTGGTCTTGATTCCTTCTGTGGCTTTCTCATTGGCCACTATGAGCAATGGACTCTCTTCAGCTTAGTTATTGCCTCACAAAATAGGACCAGGTCTGCCCTGAAGAAACAGACAAGCAGGGCTGGAAAATGGAGGCTCCAAAGGTCTGGTGGCAGAAGGTACACATTTTTAGAAAGGAAAAAAAAATTACTGCAAATACTTTATAGTTTTACTCAAATGCTAAATCAAACAATGTTTCAAGGTTCCCTCTGGAATGTAGGTAGTAGAGAACAGCTTTATAGTTGCAGTTTTAGTAGGCGGTGTCTACTAAGAAAAGTGATTGCCCAGACAAATATTTTAGAGTACTTATGCTATAAATTCACAAACATTGATCAAGTAGATTTTTAAAAATCGTAAGTTTTCTCCTTTGCTTTTGCAGCTTTAAAATTTTATTCTTATACAGTTTTAGCTCAAAACTTCCCTCTTCAAATAAAATTTAATATAACAGAGATGAAAGGTGCCAGGTAGAACGGGACTGATAAAGTTGAACAGGGCTGGCTGACTATTGTTAGCATGAGTGGAACCGTGGGTCAGTCCTAGAGTAAGGTTTTGTTTCTGAGATCTATGGCACAGTGAAAACTTCTGCAAGTTGTATCAGTCTGTCTTTTTTCTTTTTTTGCTACTGTTAACAAGAACTGAATCAACCAGTTTACAGAGAGAAAAGATTTATCTATGGCCATAGCACTCTGGATGTGTCCAGTCTCAACCGATGAAGAGAAAAGGTCTATCTTGTTTCTTAATTCTGGAAGTTTCTGTAAAAGTATATTTTATTCTCCTGATGTAATTGTTATCTCAGAGGCTTACAGATGAATAAGCTCACCCTTTCTAGCTTTTTCTGAATTCTGGCTCACTGGTTCAATTTACCTGTCTTGGCTCAAACTCTTCTCCAAGCTGACTGATTCAAAGTGGCTTCTCTCAGCTTCTGACTGAATTGCTCAGCTTGTCCTCAAACTATATCAATCCGTTCTAATCGTCTGGCTCCATCTCATTCTCTGGATCATTCTGTCTTCACCTGTGTCTAGCCTATTCTCTCTATAACCTGTCTCTGTAAAACTGTCCTCGTAAAAACTGCCTCTGACCTCTGACCTCTGACCTCTGACCTCTGACTTCTCCCTCTCCCTTACCCTCTCCCTCTCTCTCCCCCTTCCCGTCTCTCCATCCCCCTCTCCCTCTTCCTCTGACTGCTCCCTTAAGTAGCCTCTCTTTCCTGTCATCAGAAGAGAAAATCTTTCTCTGATTTGACACTTTGTTGGCCCCTAAATTAGACATCACTATCCAACATGGCTGCTTCCTTCTATGAACTAACCTTACTGACATTTAGAGATTAAAGTTTACTGATTAAAGGTGTGTGGTCCCTTGCCAGAACAACCTTGTTGCTGGATTAAAATTCCTCTACAAGTTTCAGACTATTACCTGTATGTGCAACTGCTTTTAGGACAAGTAGCATACTGTGACAGCTATGTATGGCAAAACAGATCCTCATAGTTAGAGTATGGAAGAGAAAGAGGAAGATACTGGGCTCCCAATATGTTTTTCAAGTGATTGTCCCCAGCGACAGTCTTCCTCTAGCCATTGTATCACAACAGTTCCCGTATACAGTATCATGTGATGGGAACCAAGCCTTTAGAACATGAGCATTGGAAGGATATACTGGAAGGATAACCCATATCAAAGCTTCATTAGTTGCTATTTTACTGATGCCTCATTCCATTTATGGCTGCATACTATTCCACTGTGTAGCTATAACACAGTTTATTTAACTATTGGTTGATGAAAATTATTTTTTTTATCTCTTGACTATTATGATTAATGCCATGTATATTATTTTTAAAATGAATATTGGAAAATGAGAAAACAAATTATTAAAACTTATTTCCATACCCTTTTACAACCCTAGGCTGGAACAAAACACCAAAGATTCGCATTTTACATATGACTGTAACTATCTAGTCAAGGGAAAGCAGTCGTGTCCTGTTTGTCATGACACACACTGAGGGCAGTCAGCTCACTTATTAATGGAGGGTAGTGTACGTAGCCACGGGGGGCACCGTCTGCTCAGAGTTCAAATCCTCATACTCACTACTAGTTGTGCATGCTTATCAGTTCACTTCTGTCTGTCTGTCTGCCTGTCTCTCTCTCTCCACCCCTCACAGAAAAAATGATTTTTAAATGTGTAAAATGGGAATTTTAACCACCATCAATGACATTGCACACATGGACATCGAATACTCTCGTTTCACATGCAGCATATCAACCATGCTCCATACTCTGAGAAACTATAGCATTGCTGTGCTTTTATATGTCACTTTAAGTCTTTTATGGCTCAAAAATGTAAGTGAAACCTAGCTTGGTGAGCATACATGTAGCCCCGGAACAGGGAGGCGGGGGCGGGAGGTATGAGAGCTTGAAGCACGCCTGGGTTTACCAATTATGTTTAGGGGACTTGACAATACTGTCTCAGGAAAAAAAAAAACAGCAAAGAATATGTGAATATTTTTCTAATTTTCTTATGATTAAAAAATTTAACTCAGCTTAATCATAGATTTTTAAGTAGAGAATCACAGCATCTAAACAAGAATTAACTCTTGCCTGGTATGGGGGTACAAGCCTTAATCCCAGCCCTTGTGAGGCAAGGCAGGAGGATTACTGGGGACTCGCTCAGCCTAGACTACATAGTGAATTCTAGGTCATTCAGAGCTACCTGGTGAGCTATTGTCCCATTCCCCTATGCCACACACACAATGGAGAAAAAATGAATTAATATTCTCCCTTTTCTTTGACTCACAGATATATACACAGAGAGACAATGCAGCGACTGAGAATAACAGCCAAATTTTTATACCTCTCGTTTTAGATGCTAGAGAAATATTTACTCTTCAAAAAATGTCCCTCTACCCTTGCGTCCCTTGCACCTTTGGTCATGGACATTGGCTGAAACCGGTTTGGGTCTTTTCCAAATGACTAAGATTTTGAAACGGAAAGTGTAGGAGTTCAGAGTGATGAACTGTGGCCTTTGGCCCTTAGTACAGTGTTCATTTAAAAACCATAGCGTTCCACTTGTGCTCCGTGAAAATCAGAGGTGTGTTGGGCAGCTAGAGGCTCATGGCTTACACAAAGCCTCTTCCCCCAACCCAAGTTTTAAACATGTGAGAACAAGTCACATGGGAAGAAAAGCGACCATGGACTGCTTTGATGACAGCTGGCCATCACCAAGGAAACTGCTCCCTTGGTAACCGTGGTCAGTACATCTGTCTAGTTGCATTTCTAAGACTCAGTCTCTACCATAGAAAATATATTTTAAAGTGAAAACACATAGAAAAAAATACTATGGTAGCATAAATAAGAAATAATGGAGTTGATAAAGATTCCTTCCCTTTTATGGCACAGGTGTTAAGAAGGAATTGTGATATTAACTAGGAACATGTTTAGGAGTGTTGTTATAAATGAAAACTAAAACACCAGCAATTTAAGACAAACCCAAACCATACAATCACTGGCTTTGATATTCACAGTACACAAAGAATGTGAGACTTCATAAAAGTATTTGTAGGGAGTTCATGTCAAACATGGACCACTCACAATTAAACAAGGCTAACACACTCACAACTGCATCCACCTTAAAGCAATGTGGTCAAGAGGAAGGGAGATGAAGTCAAAGGCCAGATCCAGGAAAGGATAGAACGCTAAGGTGCCAGGAATTAAGAAAAGTAATTCTGAAGTTAAAAAAAAAGATAAGATGGCAAGAAAACATAATTTAAAAAATTTGTTGCTGTTTTGTATATGAGTCTACGTGTGTGTGTGTGTGTGTGTGTGTGTGTGTGTGTGTGTGTGTGTGTGTGTGTGTGTGTGTTGCATGTATGCCTGGTGCCTGAAGTGACCAGAAGAGAGTATTGGATCACCTGGAACTGGATTTACAGATAGTTATGATCCCTTATATGGGTACCGAGAATGAAACTCAGGTCTTTGGCAAGAGCAGCAAGTGCTGTTAAACCCTGAGCCCTCTCTCCAGCTCTGAAAGCATGATTGGAAAACTCCACACACATATTTGATTCATCCACAGCTCTTAAGAGGTACAAAAAGCCTGCACTGAATTATCATTGATCTTGAGAGACTAGAGAGAGATAAAATTCAAATTTAAAAAGTTGATCATAGGTAGAAATATAAATATTTTAACACATGTTACTCACATAAATTTTATTAACATTTTTATTTCTATAAAAATATCTTATAAATCCCAAAGGACACAGTCAATGAAGGCCATCATTGGTATTAGAATATGAAGAGTCTATGCCAATAAGCAGAAAAGAGGAAGTAAAGACAAGATGTGATGTCATAGCACAAATCTGGGAAGCAGTAGGTAACGAAGCGACTAAGACAAGCTGTTGGTTATGTTTTGAGATGAACCTTAATCAACACATGGAATTTTACAAGTTCTCTACATACATTTTCCTCAACTTAACATAGAACACCATTTTGGAAGAGGCATCATCCTTTGGGCTTGCTCACAAAAGCTTGCTGTATGAATGGTCAGCCGCTTGGACGCAAGTCTCAAAGACAACAGTGGAACACTCTGAGGGATGCTGTGATACGAGATGGCACGGGATGAGAGCAGGTGGAAGAGCACAGACATCACCGGTTACGTCAAAGATGAATTCCTAAGGGTTGGACCATAAATATGCAGAGATTTCAGGAACACTTTAACCAACTTATTTTACTTATGTTTTACTTTTTATGTTTGTACAAGTGTGAAATATGATAAAAATATGTGTCTAAGTCTAAAACTGTTCTTTTGGTAAGTACAGAGTAAAACTTCTAGGTGATAAGAAAGCATTACATTATGGCTTAGACAGCAGAGCAATTTCTTCCTCACTGGTGAGGGAGTCTTGCTGTGCTGTATATTGGCCAGTGTCATAGGGATAATGAAGGGAAGGACTGTAGTTGGCCATCAGCTTTTACTGTTATAAACGTGGGGAACAAAGGGGGAAGTTGGGATGGAACCTCGGACAAAGAAGGACACCATATTCCTACCATCTATCCCAAACGGAAGGAAGCAATAAAGATCAAAAGTACGCATTAGGTCTGAAGGGATGGCTTAGCAGTTAAGAGTGTGTACTGCTCTTGTAGGGAAACACTATCCTCATGGCTCAAAATTGTCTGAAATGCCACCTGCATTCACGTACATATACCTCCATACGTGCACACACACACACACACACTCACACACACACGTGCACTCACACATACACGTGCACTCACACACACGTGCACTCACACATACACATGAATGCATGCATGCATACATATACATACATGTACATGCACACATATACATGAATTGAAAAAATACTTAAAAAGATGGACAATTAATATAATAATATAATAAAAAAAATTGATAAGCACCTCTTTATGGCAAACCACTAAATAATCAATCAATTTGGTAGACGACCTTAGTATTCAGTCTTAGTCTGCCCTTGTCACTCAAAAACCCAATTTAATGTCACATTTGGACATCAAAGAGCCCAACCAAGTTCATTATATGTATTTTCCCAAAGGGGGGGGAGATGTTCCCAAATACTAAGGTTGATATAGACACGTTAACCAGAGGATCACTAAATTTGTCAGTTCTATAGAGCAAGTCGATTCTTTTTGCAGATAAATTATTCTTTGAGACTAGCTTCGATGTCAGACACAAAATGGTGTCTTTACAATCCCGGCAGCGAGTTGCCGTACACGGTCTCTTTCGACTGACTTATCTACCAGGGTCTTTTTGTGCCTGTTGATTGAAAAGTCAGACTGCACATTCTCCTTCTTCCTGATCTGTTTGACAGCGCCCCAGACAAACGCTGGAGGAAAGGATCCTGCCTGCAATGTTACATCACTGCCTTTGAGAGTCTGCTGCAACTCGGCAAGAGAGAGCACGGTCGCTGCCTCTGAGTGTAACTTCCATTTTGTGCAAAGCTATTTTCACTCTGGCACATGCACACAATTCGAAAACGAGAGAATCCTAAAGAGAATATGGAAATCTGCACACACCCTCTCGCTGATTCTTCAGAGTTCATTTTGAGAAATGTATGTGTTTTGAGATTCACTGTAGCAGAAAAACTGTATTTACCAAACCATCTAGCATATTCCTAGACAGATATAATACCACCTCGCCTATCCAGCCCATGCTGGTGTTTCCCTTCCTTGAGAAATTGGGCTTAAAGTCCATTCCCCCCCCTCACTGATACTAATCTTTGGGGTAGCCAGTAACTGTTGGAAAATCTTAGTGACCTCATCTAGTTGTGGTAGAGGCCAAAACCGTGGGTATCACTAGGAAGGCCACGGTCCCCAGCCTTTTCTGCAATGAGACGCAGCCATGCCATGTTACTCAAGCTAAAGGGTGTGGACAAAAACAATGCATTTGTTTCCACTCCTTATCCTTTTCCTTTTTTGCTTGCCATATGATTAATGCCAAAACCCGGGAAGGCCTCCGAGGCTTCCGAGATGGATAAGCAGTAGAAAGAAAATGTCTGAATCTATGCATGACCCCGCGGAGCAGAGCAATTGCTCAGTTCAAACCGGTATTTGAGCTAAGAGAGACACATCAGATTCTGACAGGTTAAAGTGATGAAATGCCTGGAACATTTGTTTTTGCAGTTCTAGTGTCCCTTAACCAGATTAGCAATGGCAGCAGAAAAGAGAGGTCCCCAACTATGTACCTTAGGAGCTCCAGCCCACATTTGTGTTTCAATGGGGCATATAGTCCAGGATGTATATGCAAATTCATTGAACAGATAAATGTAAAATCATGTTCATCTTTGGGACAAGGAAAAACATGGTCCTATCAGAAACACACGTATAAAGGGTTTTCCTCAGAACCCCAAATAGAAGCTCATAGTGAGGGGAAATGATGTAATACGAGATGACAGAGTGCAGGGACAAAAGTAGGCCAGAGGGCACGCCTTGATATTAGAGAATCAATTGTGTTTTGCATTTGAAAACTATTACTCTCCCAGTATCATCAGGGAATGGCTTGGATCTATTCCCATAGAAACAGTGTGTGACAGTCTCCCCAGTATAGAGAAAAGGAGGCATACAAACTCTTCGGCACGGGAAAGCAAGCAGAGGACTGGGGAAAACAATGTTCTCATAAACTTCTAGTCGCTTTTCTATTTATGCCATTTTCTTAATTTACAGCAGCAGATGACCTTGGTCAAATCTGAGCAATTTTTTGCATTCCACTGAGAGTGTTCAAAGCAAGCAAACCTACAGAAAAAAGCGAGGCTAGTTTTTAGTGAGGTTTTTTTTTTTTCTTTTTACCGTGAGTCCTTTATACCCAAGGCACTTTGGGAATCTCCCAGCCCCTTATCCCTTGCCATCCCTGGGGCGTACTTTCCGTAGGACGCATTGGGACTCCCTCTCTAGACCCGCCTAGGAGATGCTTCGGCTTCTTCACCAAACCCATTTCTGATTCCCTAGGTTTCCAACACTCATGTCCCCTGTCTCGGAGTATTTCTCAATTCTCAACTGAGTTGCACGCTGATGTTTTGAATCTGAGATACTTTTAACAGTTTATAGAAAGGTCTCAGCTACAGACACTGATGCATAAACAATTATCTTGAGATGTTCTTGGTCCTTCTCTGGGTCCCAGTCTTGTTTCTTTCCCCAGTGACTCATACGTGGAGTCTGGCAATCACACCTTTCCCAACCACATAAACATCAGAGCAGGTTCCAACTAGCCCTGTGTTCTCCATCCATGAGAAAAAGAGCCAGACGGTCAGCCTTTTGTGTCTTTGGATTCATACTCACCTCCCCTTCCCAGAAACAATACACAGGGGGTGGGGGTGCGGGTGGAGAATGCCCTGAAGTGAGATGTTTCTACTTCTAAACCGTGTCTCTTCCCACTTGAGAGGGATAATTGACTCCAGGTAGCTACGTTTGAAGGCACAATGGTAGACTTTCAAAGCCAGGCTGTTAATTTGATCATGTTAACTTTTGAGTCACTTGACTGGACAGTTTAGGAAGCAACAATTCTCTTAAGACTCCTATAATTACATTTGGACAAGCTTGTGCATAGGACAAGTCCACCAGCTTATTATAACCGTGATGCGTTTCACACACCATCTTCATTATCTTGTGCTAAAGAAGAACACACACTCTTCTCGGGGTAATTTTAGATTGGCCACTGACACACTCTGCAGTGTTTATAAAGAAAACAAAACTTGGATGTTGGCCCTTTTAATTATAACTGGCAGAATCGCTACACCCCAAATCACATAATCTCTTCATAATATATCTTGGAAGACATCTGCTTGCAAAGCAGAACAAGGAACTTGAGTTCTAAAAACAAACTTTGCACTAGATTGATTGGTCTGGCGAGCCCTGCTTCTGAAGTACTGACGGATCTTGAAAGATATATCCCTGAACTTTTAGAAAAGTTTAAATAATCTGCTGTGGAGAGCTATCCAACTGTCCTTGGTTTGGACATTAAGATTGGCGACTCGAGCTCCTGTTTTATTGCCAAGTTTACTGGCCCAATGGTCGGCATCATACATTTCACCAGGCCTCTCTGCTTTGTACCAAATAAATGTCTACCTCGTGTATCATGCGGTGAACTCTAGCACACCATTTCACCTGTGAAATGACCACCCCTATGTTCTAGGTGCTTTGTCTGACATGTTGGAGACAATGGAGCACACAAACTATTTCGGAACACAATGAAAGCTCATCTATGACATCATCTTGTCTGTCCATTATTTACGACTTACTTCCCAGACTAGCGACATGATCAAATCCATCTCTGAAGGGCTATCTTGTCTGTCACTTACTTTAAGGTCTTTAAACTTGCTGCGTTTGGTCATCCTTACTCTGCAAATGCATTGAAACCCTTCCTCTTTAATGGGACACTCGCTCATGTGCTCTTGAGTTCCCGGCCCAAATGCAAGAACCTGAATGTGGAGCCAAAATGAAATTGCCTACATTGTATGCAGTCATGTAACTCATAAGACCCCACCCTTCTTCCACAACTCTAGCCAAAGAGTCTGGTTTTCCTTTCCTAACACAGCATTTTCTGGAGGCCGGGATGAATTGTTAAACACTAACAGGACTTTAAGACTGCTGCTGGGAAAGTGAAAGCAATTGCATTGTACTGAGGAGACCCAGCCAAAATGACTACAGATTCCAGCATTTAGAACATTTGAGAGAAACAAGTATTTAGTGTTCTGTTAGACAGCTCTTCTCAGGAGCTGTATTCCAAGTAACCGAGCTAGTTATTTAATGTAGGTCACTGGCTATATTCTAGATGAAGAGATTATTCCCTTCAACATTAAAACTTCCATAAATAAGAATCTAGACTTTACACAGATGATGTGTATATTTCTCAAATGTTGGAAGTATCTAAAAGACTGATGTTGACATTTGCCACTATTTTAACACTTAGTTTATTCTAGAATCGTCTACGTCTGAGGTTTCTATTTTTCTGAAAAGTGTAGAATAATCGGTTTCTCTTAGACTCTAAGACTAAGAGAGATGAGCTCTTAGGGGTGGCTCTAAGGTCTCGTGGTTCAGCATCACGTTTGGAAGTGAGGGATTTTGCTTACGTTCCCTCTCTTTGCAAACTGAGAAGGACAACGATTTTGACGCACATTAAATGCTGTGTGGGATCTCACATGTATAGCACCATGAATGGACTTGAGAAACATGGGAACTAGCAATACTTAGAATGAGGCCAAGTATGAAAATAAACTGCAAACGCCAAGAGAACCAGGAATAATTTATTCTAATGGAGTCAGTTTCCCACTTCCACTTTGTACATTTCTGGTAAAATTATCCTAAGCTTTTCTTTTCTTTTTTCTCTTTCTTTTCTTTCTTTCTTCTCTCTCTCTCTCTCTCTCTCTCTCTCTCTCTCTCTCTCTCTCTCTCTCTTTCCTTTTTTTTTGTATAGGTCATGCCAAGAAGCCTATGGCTGAAGGAAATAATGAGAACAGACTAGAGATAATGCAAGGAAAAAACTATAACCTTGTGTGAGGATGTCCTTCTAGAACTTTCTGTTACCAGAAAACGAGACTACAATGTTCTGGGATAAGTCCATTTGTGGTATGCCTTGGCTTCAACAGAAAATAAGAAAATGGTGGAATGGTTGGCTAGCAGGGGTCTTGGAGAGAGGTATGTAGCATGTACTAATTCCGACTTTGCTAATGTGTGTGACTTTATGCCTAGGCCGATGCCCAGTTCCAAACTTGTTTTCCATGGACAGTATTCCAACACATTTTTTATGGGTCAGGTAAATCTTCCTCATAGAGAAAGGATAAAAATATTCATGTATACTGTAAAATTATTTGTCTTAAACGTGGTTTTGTGAATCCAAAAAGCCCTTACCAGACTCAGAGAACCTAGGAAAATCTGTGGCTTTGGCGCAGCTCTCTCCCCTGTGAAGGAAGCAGGCACGGCTACTCCGATTCTCACAGGAAATGTAAAGAGGTAATTTCTGAGTGAGTAATGGCACAAATAAAATTATGTTTATTATTTTATTCACAGCATTTAATTATGGAGGAGATGGGTAGTCAGATAGCAAAAGAGCTATAAATGAAGAAAAGGCCCGTCTGTTCTTTCTAAATGGATGTCTTAAGACAACTGAGAAGAACATTAATAGAATGCCCAGACTAAGACAGACTCCAGGGGCGTTAGCATCCACTTGGGATTTGTCAAATACCACACTGCTGGCCCCTTTCCCAAACCGGTTGTCTGTGGTAAATTGACATTTGGTCAATTTGACAAAGGATTACCTTTGGATCTTGGTCTGAGTCTTTGCTATGCCTAAGGTCGTCTCTCTCTCTCTCTCTCTCTCTCTCTCTCTCTCTCTCTCTCTCTCTCTCTCTCTCTCTTTCTCTCGATAAAAGAGCTATCCATGAGAAACAGTTCCATAGTTAATCAGTTACTCACAGACAAATAGAAAACAAACAAACGAAAAGATGTCATCTTCAGCCACGTTCTTACCTCACTGCCCTCAACTGAAGTGAGCAAATGACGACTTTCACTATAAACACCAAGTATTTATTTTACAAAAACTCTTGGCATATTTTTTAGCGATGAAGCACAATAGTGTCATAAGGCTCCAAGGCAATTCTCTTCCCTGAAGACTCACAGCATTTGCTGATTATAATTTGAACTCCAAAGTTTCAACCAGGACAGAATTTTGCCAGAGCATAGTGTTGAATCATTAAAAAAATAATAATAACAAAGCCTGAGCAGGTCATAGATGAAATCACATTATGGGGCAATATAATTGTGTACGAAGCAAACAAAACACACCTTAACGCTGGCAATACACTAGGCTATTCAAAAATATAGTTAATAAGTTTCCAAACATGCAAATTCTAATTTTAAAATTAAGCCTTCCAATTGCCAATTTCTAAAAATGTAATGAGTTTAGAGTGGCCTTTTTATTATGCATGGTTTTATGTCTTTGGATTTTGAAATTACCTAGCGTGCATTTTCAACTTTGCTACAATTTCCCGGGCTGTTTTCATTTCTATTTTAAAAAGGCTAAACAGTAAGACGTGCTTCTGTTTTGCATTCTAATTGCACGTAACTGATTTGTACAGCAGAACAAAAACTCATTTTCAGATTAAGAATTGTGCACCAAGAAATAATTATTGTTCTACTAGAAAAAATTTTTTTCCCCGTCTTTCTCTCATCTTTGTGAATGGTTCGCCAGGTTCTTCCCAGGTTGCCAGCTTTCCTAAGCCAGCATGCACTGCTGTTTGGGGACTGAAATAACGCAAATGGGAATGGGGGCTGCGTAACTAGTTGGACCCTGTCCCTCCCCACTTGCAACATAACACTTGCCTTTTATTATTTCATCTTCAACAATCAAGGGGTGACTAAATGGTTGCAGGTGGTGACGAAAATAAAAGCTATCCATCATTATTTATTAGGCATGAAAAAGATACACAATAATGTAATTTAATCTCGGAGCAGACAATTATTTCCACATATTGATAATACAATGTGAAAACTGTCATGAATTCTAATATGATATTTGGGCTTTATTGGTGCACCGCAGCCAGCATGACAAATAATGAAATTGTATCAAAAGAGGGGGAAAAAAAGGAAAGGTAATTACGTGCATATGTCAATATCACGGGTGGAAAACATATCGCTAAATTTTTATAGCGTCTTCATTACAACTTGACCAATTCAAGTTTCAAGTCAGAAAAAAAGTATAGTTTTCCGTTTTCGCAATGGAAAGCAAAACCTATGGCATGTACTCTCGGCCTCAGGTCTGAAAAGCGGCAACTATGTTTAATCAGGGCGAACTTTTGAAGACCAGCCAGTCTGCTAAAATATTTGTGAGAAGGGCTGGAGAGATGGCTCAGCCATTAAAGGCTAGGCTCACAACCAAAAATATAAAATATCTGTGAGCAATACATATATATACCATTGTCTCAAATTTCCACCATGTTCTTTGGCTCCCTTCAGTCTGGCAAAAATCCACAGATAAAAAGTATGATCCTTACTTTGCTTAGCACATAGAGACTAGAGGGCCCATCTTTCAGCCCAAGGAAGCAAATGCTTGAAAATCCTAACTGACTAAAGGCATGTTCAAAAATAAAAATAAAAGCAAACTACTTTTTAATTAGGGTAAATGTTTAATGCTTTTCTCCCCCAAGTGAATCTATGAGAAAACAGGACAAGGGACAGGAAAGACAGGAAGCAAGCTTTGACTTTTATAACCAGGAACCTGGAGCAATGTACCACTTTTTTAAAAAACCCAGTAACAATGTATTTGTTTTTCTGAAATACAAAACAAACGGAATGATTAAAAAATTACTTAGAGTTTCACATACCTATTAAAATACAGAAATACCTCAATTTTAAGAAATTCTAAAGGTTGGGTATATGAACTGGCTATACATAGTATCTATACCTAGTCCAAAGAATATACCACAGGTATGGAACGATCAGGCAGAGAATGTGTCTACTTCTTGGGAACCTTTGAATTTTATGGCTTTTTCTCTATAAATACTTTGGTTTCTACAGACACTGCATAGTTAGACATGAAGGTGACAAGGGCTGGAGAACTGGCTCAGTGGTCAGGAGCACTGGCTGCTCTTGCGGAGGACCGAGCTTGGCTTCAGCAAACACCCACATGGTGATTCATCACGGTCTTTAATTCAAGTTCCAGGACATCTCAGGCCCTCCTCCTGTCTCCGTGGGCACCAGGCATGCAAGTGGTGGACAGACATACGTGCAGGCAAAATGCCCATACATAGGCAAGAAAGATTTAGAAAAAAAAATAACAAAAATGAAATGACAGTGACGGGTTCCAGAGTAACTGTTTACATCACAACACACTCACATGGTGTCCATGATGGTACACTGGTGACTGCCGTGGGATGAGTTTGTTCGCTTATAGATTCATGGTATAAATACAGACTTACAGGGTAAGATGAATGCCCAGTAAAAAACACCTCTTAGAAATATTAAGTAAGAGCACCAGTGGAAGGGGAAGCCCTTGGTCCTGCCAAAACTGAACCCCCAGTGAATGTGATTGTTGTGGGGAGGGTGGTAATGGGGGGAGGATGAGGAGGGGAACACTCACAGAGAAAGGGAGGGGGAGGGGTTAGGGGGATGTTGGCCCGGAAACGGGGAAGGGGAATAACAATTGAAATGTAAATAAAAATATTCAAGTTAATAAAGATAAAAAAAAACCCAAGAAATATTAAGAAAGGAAGAAGAAGAAGAAGAAAAGAAGAAGAAGAAGAAGAAGAAGAAGAAGAAGAAGAAGAAGAAGAAGAAGAAGAAGAAGAAGAAGAAGAAGAAGAAGAAGAAGAAGAAGAAGAAGAAGAAGAAGAAGAAGAAGAAGAAACAACTATGTCAGAGTAATCACAGCACTGTGACCATTCTGGGTTAGAAGAGAAAAATGTATATATCACGTGGTTACCCAATTTGAAAAGAGGACTTAAGAACAAGTGTAGGCACTGGTAAGGAAAAACAAACGAAAGGAATCATTTAAAAAGTCAACAAGCCACAGGAAATCTGGAGACTGTTTAAAAACACCTTATTGGAAACCCAGCAAAAGTATGTGCTGAGATCAAAGGGATGCTTGGAAATGTGGCCCATGTAAGGAAACCAGGGAGATCCATAAGCTATGGCAGGGCAGGTGTGAACAAGAATGCAGGCGGGCCAAAAGAGAACTCAAGAGTACCTTGTAAGTGACTCCAAAGCTAATAAAAATGTTCTTCAAAATACACCCATGGCAAAGAACCAAGCTAAGAATGAGACTCGGGCAGATCAGGAGACTCACTCAGAGAAAGTCTTCTGAAAGAACAGGAAGTCATCCAGAGACTGCCCTACTTGGGGATCCATCCCAAATGCAGCCACCAATCCCAGACACTATTGCTGATGCCAAGAAGTGCTTGCTGGAATACCCTTGGCAGGGAAGAGAGAGGCAAAGATTAAAACAGAGACTGAAGGGACACCCATTCAGAACCTGCCCCACATGTGGCCCATATATATACAGCCACCCAATTAGACAAGATGGATGAAGCAAAGAAGTGCAGAAGTGTAGATCGCTCCTGAGAGACACAGCCAGAATACAGCAAATACAGAGGCGAATGCCAGCAGCAAACCACTGAACTGAGAATAGGACCCCCGTTGAAGGAATCAGAGAAAGAACTGGAAGAACTTGAAGGGGCTCGAGACCCCATATGTACAACAATGCCAAGCAACCAGAGCTTCCAGGGACTAAGCCACTACCTTAGTACATGGTAGTACCTTACATGGACTGACCCTGGACTCTGACCTCATAGGTAGCAATGAATATCCTAGTAAGAGCACCAGTGGAAGGGGAAGCCTGGGTCCTACTAAGACTGAACCCCCAGTGAACTAGACTGTTGGGTGAGGGTGGCAATGGGGGAGGGTGGGGGGGAACACCCATAAGGAAGGGGAGGGGGAGGGGGATGTTTGCCTGAAACCGGAAAGGGAATAACACTTTCAAATGTATATAAGAAATATTCAAGTTAATAAAAAAAAAAAAAAAAAAAAAAGTGCTTGCTGTCAGGAACCTGATATGGATGTCTCCTGAGAGGCTCTGCCAGAGCCTTACTGATACAGATGAGGATGCTTGCAGCTAACCATAGGACTGGGTATGGGGATTCCAATGGAGGAGTTAGGAGTAAAGGAGCTGAAGGGGTCTGCAACCCCATAGGAAGAACAACAATATCAACCAACCAGACCTCCCAGAGCTTGCAGGGGCTAAACCATCTACCAAAGAGTACACATGGAGGGAACCATGCCTCCAGACACATATGTAGCAGAGGATGGCCTTATCTGGCATCAGTGGGAGGAGAGGCCATTGGTCCCGTGAAGGCTTCATGCTTCAGTGTAGGAAAATGCTGGGGCAGTGAGTTGAGAGTGGGGGATGGGGAAGGGGAGTACCCTCATACAAGCACGGGGTCTGCGGAGGGGAAACCGGGAAAGGGGATCACATTTAAAATGTAAATAAATGAAGTATCCAATAAAAAAAAAATAAAGAGGATAATATCTGTGTTAAAATCTAGGCCGCTTAATAGCAGAACATTGCAGTAGATATAGGCAATACAGGCAATAAATATTAATTATAAAATCAACCATTTAGTATTAGGAGAGGCCGTTTTAGGTATCTGAGTGCCTAAAAGTAGAAAATAGTTCTCTATTTAGAGATCCAGTGGAAGGAGGCAGGTGAAGGACACCAGGAAGTGGGAATGGTTAGATGGTACAGGATCAGATGTGGGAAGGACGCTGGAGTCTGTCCAACGAGCAATAGACGGCCCTGTAGTGCTTTACATAAGAATGATGGTCTTTTTTTTTCTTTATTAACTTGAGTATTTCTTATTTACATTTCGATTGTTATTCCCTTTCCCGGTTTCCAGGCCAACATCCCCCTAACCCCTACCCTTCCCCTTCTCTATGGGTGTTCCCCTCCCCATCCTCCCCCCATTGCCGCCCTCCCCCCAACAATCACATTCACTGGGGGTTCAGTCTTGGCAGGACCAAGGGCTTCCTCTTCCACTGGTGCCCTTACGGGCTATTCATTGCTACCTATGAGGTTGGAGCCCAGGGTCAGTCCATGTATAGTCTTTAGGTAGTGGCTTAGTCCCTGGAAACTCTGGTTGGTTGGCATTGTTGTTCATATGGGGTCTCAAGCCCCTTCAAGCTCTTTCAGTCCTTTCTAAGATTCCTTCAACGGGGCCCCGTTCTCAGTTCAGTGGTTTAATGATGGCATTCGCCTATGTATTTGCTGTATTCTGGCTGTCTCTCAGGAGAGATCTACATCCAGTTCCTGTCAGCCTGCACTTCTTGGCTTCATCCATCTTTTTTTAGTTTGGTGGCTGTATATGTATGGGCCACATGTGGGGCAGGCTTTGAATGGGTATTCCTTCTGGGAGGCAAAGTTTAGAACAGTGGTATTTTTTTAAAAATATCTGCATTAACACCTTATTTTATCCCAGTAAAACCGGAAGTTCTCAGAATAATCTATGAACTCCTCCATGTCCTACCCTCTGTTTGGGCTTCATGTTTTGTCTACCACTGTTCCTTGCTCCCTGTGCTCAAGCTACCCCTATCATTCATACCTTCTGGCTGTCTACCCCACTCCCTAGCACCCCACCCTTGTTTACCTTCTGCAAATTTTTGCTCAAGTCAGTTCCGTTCTGTTGGGCAGATGTGAGCCTCATTTCTAAAGCTGAAATTGCCTTGGCATGCGTTCTTCTACCTTGTATAATGATTGGTTTTGGTGGTCAACTTGACCATGTCCAGAACTAACTAAGAGACATGTCTCTAGGTTTGCCTGTAATGGTATATCTTGGAAAGATTAACTGAAAGCAAAGACTTTCATCAACCCCGATAGAAGGAAGCTCAGGAGGGAAGCTTTTGCTTACTTTCCTTTGCCTGCTGCTTGTAAGCTCGCCTACCTCACTGCTGCTGCTTTTGCTGCCATTTTTTAGACTTTAGAACACAGGCTCTTCTCCTTCAAGTGTTTATAGAAGACCAATGGCTATCTGAGAATCCTTCAGTTTCCAAGGTTGGATTGGGACTGTGGAAGCACCCAGGCTTATAGACCAAGCAGATAGCACGTTCTCATCCTGTCCAGCATCAGGCAGCCATGGTCAGACTACTCAGCAGTAAGCCCCATATGAGATATATATTCATCCCATTGCTCTGTTATTCTAGAGAACCCTAATACTCTTTGCTTTGTGCTTCCCTCTTCTGATATGAGTTATTATTATGTTTCTTTTGCTCATTATCCCCATTCTCTTAGTAGAATATATTCTCTAGAAGGGCAAGAATTCTTTCCTTTGGCCCACATATTTATGCTCATCAATTAATATGGTGCTCAGAACAAAAAAAAAACCATAATCATTTGCTGAATAACCAAATCAAGGAATGTATTGGTCATGTGATCATGCTGACATTTTTAGAAAATTATACTGTTGATGATTAGTGGATAAGCTTGGCAGAGGTAAGCATATCTTATAGGAAAAGGAAAGGTTACTTGAAAGACTATGTGGGGTTGGAGAGCAAGGTGAATGTGGGCCAGGGAGAGGATGGTAGAAAATGCTAAGCTAGTTTATGATAGTATTATTAGGACCTAGATTGGATACCTACAGGAATATTCTCAGTCTGCCTCACTCTGGTTTTCTCATTAATAAATATTCAACAAATTCATAAGTTAGTTATTAAACATAGGCACTAAGAAAAATTAAATTACATAAACTTACAGTAGCCTATATCAAAACACAGGTGATATGAATTTAAAAGTCACTGCTTCCTTCTTATTTTATTTCAGCTTTGCACTATTGACACTGTTGAGGGTGTTGATATCTGTTCTGTTTCCATGGTGAAACACTCCATGATGGTGTGCTCTTGTGAAAAATTTTTTCATCATCCATTTTATGTCTCACTGTGTGTTGAAATCAGCTATAGTAGAAGTATCTTTTTTTTTGCAATGGTCAAGTACTATAAATCAGAGCTTGGCTTATTGTTCTGCTAATTTTGTAGGCTTGAGAAAATGGTGGAGAAAATGGTGACAATTCCTATTAAATTTTAAAAATTCATGTAAAATTTAAAGATATGTCTAGTCTTGTCTTAGCTATCTCATTGCTAATACTTCAAAAACTCGAGGCAGTCTTCTTCCAGTGTATGACAATAGTGATTTGTTTTAGGAGCTTGTCCACAACATTGACGGAACAATGGAATGCTAATATTGATCTGATACACATTCACTATGTCACTTGTGAATGCGACACAAACTATCAACCAATCCATGTAGCAGAAATGCAATCTCATAGAAGTTCCAACTATAAGGTAGCAGTCTATCAAAAAAAAAAAAAAAAAAGGTAGCAGTCTATCTAAGAGCTTTGTAGAAAGCAGTGAGAAACACTCTGTAAGAACCAACTGGCTTTTTGAAATTTATAATGAAGACTAGTGTACACTGAACTTTTATTTATAAGCTAATGCTATGCATTTATTTATTTAATTCATTAACTGAGTGCCTATACCCAGAACCTCCTGTATGTAGGGCAAGTGCTCTACTAATGAGTTATACCTTTACCCCTATACATTTTTATAACAATGAAATATGAAAAATTTAATTATACTTGCATATGCCTTTTTTTTCCTGGTGATGGAGAACTTGTGAAATATGTAGTAATGGTATAAATATCAAGAGATACAGAGAGAGGCAATTGTCAAAAATGATGTCTTTTTATTTCCTATTCAACTACTGGATCACTCATCTATTCATTTCCCTCCATAGATAACATTAGGTAAGAAGTAGCTAAAAGGTAGGGATAGGGAAAGAGTATTAAGTATTCAAGGTTGCTAACAAGAGAGCAACCTTGAAGTTTAAGAAGCAGATATTAAGGTTAGGTAGTATGATGGTTTTGTGGACTTGCCATAATTTAAAATGACCTAGGAAAAGAGTCTCAATGAAACACTCGGTTTGGTTTGTGGCCATGCCATTGGGAGAATTATCTTGACTATGGTCATTGACCTGGGCACAATTCCACCCATAGACATGACCACCCACAAACTTCCAAGAAGACAGTGTGAAATGCAAGTTAAAATGATCAAGAATGACTATGAAGTTTTTCTGTTGTTTTGTTGTTATTGAAGTCCAGCCTTAGGTTTGTTTTGTGTCTGATCATATGGTCAGTTTTGGAGAAGGTTCCATGAAGTTCTGAGAAGAAGGTATATACTTTTGTTTGGGGTTGAAATGTTCTGTAAATATCTGTTAAATCCATTTGTTTTAAAATTTCTGTTAGTACTCACTGATAAGTGGATATTACCTAAAAAGTACAGAATACCCATGATTCTAAGACATTAAACATGAAGGAAGGCCCAAGTTAGGATGCTTAAATCCCATTTAGAAGGGGAAAGAAAATAGTTATAGGAGGCAGTGAGAGGGAGGTGTTTTGGGTGGGAGAGGGGAGGTGGAGGGGGACTAGGCTGGCAACAATATATGCTGAGGACCTGGTCCTGTCCCCTATCAGAATGCCTTAAATGAAGCTCAGGGGCAATGTATGCTGATATGAAGAAACTTGATCCCTCATATTTGGAAAGCTTGGTGGTTTCTTTATAAAAGCACCACCACCACCATCACCACCACTACCACCCTCACCACCAACAAAAACAACAAAAGAAAACAAAAAACTCTCATGATTTGTCAATTCCACCGTTCTCCCACTGAGTGTTTCAGAGAAGTGAAGGCGTATAATCACACAAAACCTGAACACAGATAGTTACAGCAGCTTTATCGGTAACAGACCAAGTGGGGAACCATCTACCTGTCTTTCCGTAAGTGAATGGTTAAAGGAACTCTGGACCATCCAGACTGTAGAATATTACTTAGTAATAGCAAGATGCAGAATTGTAATACTACAACAACTTGGAATAATCTCCATGAAAAAGAAAAACATATTTTGGGTGAAGGAAAGCCAATTTTAGAAAGTTATATAGTGTGTGGTTTCATTTATAGGTATGGTTCTGGAAACACTAAAGGTTAGATGTTGCCTGACTCCAGGCTGACAGAGAAAGTTGCTGGGCATATTCTTCCTCTCTTCAGCAAATAGCTTCATGCTCTCTCCTAATTCCTAGACACCTTCCAGTTTTGTGGAACTCCCTGGCCAATCAGTTGTAAGGATCAGAGATGGATTTGTCCTCAGGGGCAAACTCTGTTAAGCGTTAGAGTACAATTTTGTAGCCACACTGGTACCTCCTGCAGCCACACGCTTACAAGGCATTGACAGGAGGGTTACCTGGGAAACAGATGTACACGCAGCTGCTCACCCTATTTTGAAGATAAGCAAGACATACTTTTTTTATTGTGTTAATCCACTGAGGATTGTTGCCACAACACAATTAAAGTTTAAAGAGTAGTATGCTCAGTGAAGGACGTAAAATTGTAAAGTACTCGGGGCTGGGGCAGTCAGTCAGCACAGAACATCTAGAACAGCCTGGCTGAAACTGTCAAGGCAAACCTCAGTGGTTCTCTTTGGATCCCAGAGTCCCTTGGATGCCCCCTCTTCTTTCGTACAGCATTAATTAGTTCTCTTGGAATTGCTTTATTCTTAGTAATGAAAAGGAGTGCCCCAAACCCACCATTCTAAGCCATAAGCCCTGTCCCTAAACTCTCTTCCACCTACTCTTACCTTCTCGTGGGAAATCCAGAGCCAGTTCTCACCCTTTGTACTTCTGAAGAGCATTTGAAAGGTCATTCCTGTCTCTCTCTCTCTTCTTGGTTACAAAATGCTTATCCATCCTTTTATTTAGCAATGCTGTGCAAGCTCTACCTCCTCCTGCCCATTCTCTCTTCTTCCCTTACCCCGCCCCATCCCTTTGTGTTCTTTAAATCTGCATTTGCCTCATTTTCAGGGCTGACTTCTTGTTAGGCTGTTGACTTTGTTCTTCCCCTGTTCATTTATCCTGCAATTAAAAATTGTTCTACATATGTGTTCTTTTCCTCTGTCTGTCATCTATCTATCTATCTATCTATCTATCTATCTATCTATCTATCTATCTATCTACCTACCTACCATCTATTTGTATGTGTGTGTTGGAGTATATGCACCATGGAGTAAAGGTCACAGACAATAGAGGACTCAGTTCTCTCCTTCCACATACAAGTTCCTAGGATTGAACTAGGTCATCTGACTTAGCAGTAAGTCTCTTTCCACTGAGTTATCTCCCTGACCCTTATTTCCCCCTTGCTTTGTCGTCTTGAAAAGCCCATGGCTCAATCCTAGGCCCAGCTATTCTCAATCTCTCTGCCCTCCTAGATGTAGTGCACCTATGCCCAGGTTACAGCCCACTGGATAAGACCATCAGTATAAAGGGGGAACAATGTTCCTAGGAGGAAGGCATGTGCCTGGGAAGAAGGCTCAGATGGGGAGGGCTGTTGCCATCTCACAGCTGCTCAGCAAACTTTGGGTCCTGCCCGCTATGGTAAACTACTTCACTCCAAGCCTTCCACTCAGCTTGGGACAACTTGGATAATTATGCACTTTTTTTCTTTTCCCACCTAAAAATATTTGCCAGAGTGATTAATGATAAGGTGAAAGAAATTTCAGGAAAAAATCCTTAAGCCGCTCAAAGAAAACTTTTAAAGCAAGGGTGGGAAAATTGCAGGGTATAGGTTGACTCCAGCCAGCTGTGTGGTTAGACAGCATACAAGCGAAGAATGGCTTTTATATTAATAGATATGGAAGAAAATAATCTAACTAGGAGCACTGTTTCCTGACACATGAGGCTCTATGACATTCAAACTTCAGCAGCTGTACATAGAAGTTTATTAGATTAGTACCACCGTGCCCACACTTTGATGGCTGTTCATTGCAGTCCTGGCTTTGAGTGGTTGCCGCAAGATTATATGTTCTAGAATGCCTAAGTTATTTATCACCTGGCTCTTTAGAAGTTTAAACCCCTGTTTAAATGAATGTAAGCAGCATACACCTTAGTGTTGACCACCCAGTCAATAATTAAAGATCCTGTGATGGCATTCAGAACTCTCAGATCTTGGTGACCTGTAACTGCAAGCTGTAAAATGGGATACACCCACCTTTTCTCTGACAGACACTGGGGGATCTGTCCTCCCAGAGCCAAAGGACATTTCCAGAAAATATCCAGATGTTGCTGTTTAAATCTATATGCATACCTCTATTTTGTGTGTATGTGTATGTGTGTGCATGTGTACGAGCACACATAGGCATGCACGCATATGTGTGTAGGTACATATGTATATGCATGCTCAGGCAGGGCAACCTTGAACAAAGCACATCAGGCATTATGCACCTTGGTTTTTTTGAGACAGGGTTTTTCATTGGCTCAGAGCTTACCAATTTAGCTACTCTTGTTGGCCTAGGCATCCTCCTGTCTCCTTTTCCCCACCACTAGTTTGATTTTATGAAGGACCTAGGTATTAAGTCAGGCCCTCATGCTTATGCTACAAGTGCCTTATTGACTGAGCCGTCTCCTAGGCCCTATTGTGCAGCTCTGCAGAATAAAGAGCAGCACCTCTGGACACATTCTGCAACTTGGAATTCCTTAGTGCATACGGGCAATACTTCATGTGCTATCTAGAATACTTGAATGAGAACGTAGACTGACAAAGTCATATGGACTTTTCATGAAAGAAAACAACAAAAAACAAAACCAAACACAAAACAAACAAACAAACAAACAAAACCCTCAAAACAAAAACAACCAAGGAAACTCCAAGTGTGTCATGGTTGGGACCCAGGACAAGTTGCAACCCGATCTGTCCTGAAGTGTCCTGTGAACTCTGCTCTGGCGTTTCAGCAGATGCTCACCGTGAGCGTGAATATCCTTCGTATGGAGGCCCTTGTTAGAGCAAATGGCTTTGTTAGAAGAGAACAGGTCACAATCTTCTACCTCCAACCAAAAGATAAGGGAGTAACAGCCTTTTGCTTAGTTCTGCATCACCCCTTGCCCCTGACTACCACCCGGAAGTCATTTTCAGGTGGGCCTGTCGTTTCGTTTTCTCTGTAACTCAGTTCGCCTAGCGCAGGAAGAAATGAAGTAACTTAAAGCAATGTGGTGGTCTCAGTGAGGACCACTCCCCATGGTCTCAGGCCTTTGAACACTTGGTCCCCAGTTGCTGGGGCTGTTTCTGTAGATTTAGGTGGTGTGGCCTCACTGGATTACATACATCACTTAGGGCTGGCTTTCAGATTAAATGGCCGACACCACGTGCAGTTTGCTCTTTCTGCTTCCTGGTTATCCTTTGAGATTGGAGCACTCAGCTCCTGTTCCTGCTGCCATGCCTGAGCTTGCTGCTATGTCTCCCTGCCATGATGGGGTCCTATCTCTCTGGAACTGTCAACCCAAATAAACACTTCTATAAGTTGCTGTGGTCATGATACTTCTTTTCTTTCTTTAACAGATTCATTTTTTAATTTTAATTGGATATTTTTTTATTTACATTTCAAATGTTGTCCCCTTTCCTGGTTTCCCCTCTGCAAACCCCCTATCCCATCTCCCCTTACCCTGCCTCACTGCCTCACCCACCCACCCAATCCTGCCTCACCGCCCTAACAATCCTCTACACTGGGGCCCCAAGCCTTCACAGATCCAAGGGCCTCTCCTCCCAATGATGCCAGACAAGGCCCCTTCAGCTCTTTCAGTCCTTCCCCTCACTCCTCCACTGGGGTCTCTGTGATCAGTTCGATGGTTGACTTTGAGAATTCGCATCTGCATTGGTCAGGATCTGGCAGAACCTCCCAGGAGACAGCTGTATCAGGCAAGCACTTCCTGGCACCACCAACAGTGTCTGGGTTTGTGTCTGCATGTGAGAAGGATCCCCAGGTAGGGGAGTCTCTGGATGGCCTTTCCTTCAGTCTCTGCTCCACTCTTTGTTCTTATATTTCCTTTAGACAGGAGCAATTCTGGGTTAAAATTTTGGAAATGGATGGGTGGTCCCATTCCTCAACTGGGCCATGCCTAACATCTAGATATGGTCTTGACAGGTTTCCCCTACCCTTTGTGGAATATTTCAGCTAATGTCATCCCCATGGGGTCCTGGGAGGCTCTTGCTTTCCTGGCATCTGGGACTTTCTGGTTGCTGCTCCCAGTTTCCCATCCCCTATTGGGTCACACCTCTGTTCAATTTCCTGACCTCTGTACATCTCCTCCATCTCCTCTCATACCTGATTCTGCCCCCTTTTTCCCCCTCCCTCCTTTCTTCCTCCCAAGTCCCTCCCACCCTCTACTTCCCTTGATTATTTTGTTTCCCCTTCTAAGTAGGACTGAAGCACCCACTCTTTGGTCTTCCTTCCTCTTGAGCTTCCTGTGGTCCATGAGTTGTACTGTGGATATGCCAAGCTCTTTGTCTTTATCAGTGAGTACATACCGTGTGTGTTCTTTTGTGACTGAGGTACCTCACTCAGGATGATATTTTCTAGATCTATCCTTTTGCCTAATAATTTCATGAAGTCATTGTTTTTATAGCTGAGTAGTATTCCATTGTGGAAATGTACCACATTTTTTGTATCCATTCCTCTGTTGAGGGACACCCGTGCTGTCTCCAGTTTCTAACTATTATAAATATGGCTGCTATGAACATAGTAGAGTATGCACCCTTATTACATGTTGGAGCATCTTTTGGGTATATGCCCAGGAGTGGTATAGCTGAGTCCTCAGGTAGTACTATGTTCAGTTTTCTGAGGAACTGCCAGACTGATTTCCAGAGTGGTTGTACCAGCTTGCAATCTCACCAGCATGGAGGAATGTTCCTATTTCTCCACATCCTTGCCAGCATCTGTAGTGACTTGAGTTTTTGATTCTAGCCATTCTGACTGTTGTAAGGTGGAATCTCAGGGTTGTTTTGATTTGCATTTCCCTGACTAATGATGTTGAACATTTCTTTAGGTGCTTCATGGCCATTTGATATTCTTTAGTTGAGAGTTCTTTGTTTAGCTTTGTTTCCAATGTTTAAATAGGGTTATTTGGTTCTCTGGAGTCTAACTTCTGGAGTTCTTTGTATATATTGGATATTAGTGCTCTATCAGATGTAGGATTGGTAAAGGTCTTTTCCAATCTGTTGGTTATCTTTTTGTCCTATTAACAGTGTTCTTTGCCTTACAGAAGCTTCACAATTTTATAAGGTCCCATTAGTCGATTGTTGATCTTAGAGCATAAGCCATTGGTGTTCTGTTTAGGAAAATTTCCCCTGTGCCTATGTGTTCTAGGCACTTCCCTACTTTCTCTTCTATTAGATTCATTGTATCTGGTTTTATGTGGAAGTTCTTGATCCACTTGGACTTGAACTTTGTACAGGGTGATAAGAATGAATCATCTTGCATTCTTCTACATGCTGACCACCAGTTGAATCAGCACCATTTGTTGAAAATGCTGTCTTTTTTTCCACTGGATGGTTTCAGCTTCTTTGCAAAAGATCAAGTGAACATAGGCATGTGTGTTCATTTCTGGATCTTTGATTCTATTCCATTGATCTACCTGTCTTTCTCTGTACCAATACCATTCAGTTTTCATCATTATTGGTGTGTAGTACAGCTTGAGGTTAGGGATGGTGATTCCCCCAAAAGATCTTTTATTGTTGAGAATAGTTTTCATTATCCTGGATTGTATTTTGTTATTCCAAATGAATGTGAGAATTGCTCTTCATAAATCCAAAATCGAGTTGGAATTTTGATGGGGATTGCATTGAATGTTCAGATTGCTTTTAGCAAGATGGCCATTTTTTACTATATTAATCTTGCCAGTCCATGAGCATTGGAGATCTTTCCATCTTCTGAGATCTTCCTCAATTTCTTTCTTCAGAGACTTAAAGTTCTTGTCATACAGATTTTCACTTGTTTGGTTGGAATCATCCCAATATATTTTAAATTATTTGTGACTATCATGAAGAATGTTATGTCTTAATTTCTTTCTCAGCCCATTTATCCTTTGAGTAGAGGAAGGCTACTGATTTGTTTGAATTAATTATATATCCAGCCACTGTGCTGAAGTTGTTTGTCAGGTTTAGGAGTTCTCTGGTGGAATTTTTGGAGTCACTTAAGTATATTATCATATCATCTGCAAATAGTGATATTTTGACTTCTTCCTTTCCAATTTGTATCCCTTTGACCTCCTTTTGCTGTCTAATTACTCTAGTTAGAACTTCAAGTACTATAATGATTAGGTAGGGAGAGAGTGGGCAGACTTGTCTAGTACCTGATTTTAGGGAAATTGTTTCAAGTTTCTCTTCATTTAGTTTGATGTTGGCTGCTGGTTTGCTGTATATTGCCTTTACTATGTTTAGATATGTGCCTTGAATACCTGATCTTTCCAAGTCTTTTAACATGAAGGGGTAATGAATTTTGTCAAATGCTTTTTAGAATCTAATTAAATGATTATATGGTTTTTTTTTTCTTTGAGTTTGTTTATGTGGTGGATTATATTGATGGATTTCTGTATATTGAACCATCCCTGCATTCCTGGGATGAAGCCTACTTGATCATAATGGATGATCATTTTGATATGTTCTTGGATTTGGTTTGCGAGAATTTTATTGAGTATTTTTGCATCGATATTCATAAGGGAAATTGGTCTGAAGGTTTCTTTCTAGGGTCTTTGTGTGGTTTTGGTATCAGTGTAATTGTGGCTTCATAGAATGAATTGTGTACGATTCCTTCTATTTTTATTTTATGGAATGGTTTGAAGACCATTGGTACTAGGTCTTCTTTGAAGGTCTGATAAAATTCTGCACTAAACCCATCTGGTCCTGGGCTTTTTTTGGTTGAGAGACTTTTAATGACTGCTTCTATTTCTTTAGGAGTTATGGGGTTGTTTAGATATTTTATTTGTTCCTGATTTAACTTTGGTACCTGGTATCTGTCTAGAAAATTGTCCATTTCCTCCAGATTTCACAGTTTTGTTGAATATAGGCTTTTGTAGTAGGATCTGATGATTTTTTTTAATTTCTTCAGATTCTGTTGTTATGTCTCCCTTTTCATTTCTGATTTTGTTAATTTGGACACACTCTCTGTGTCCTCTCGTTAGTCTGGCTAAGGGTTTATCTATCTTGTTGATTTTCTCAAAGAACCAGCTCCTGGTTTTGTTGATTCTTTGTATGGTTCTTTTTGTTTCCACTTGGTTGATTTCAGCTCTGAGTTTTATTATTCCTGCATCTACTCTTGGGTGTATTTGCTTTTATTTATTTATTTTTTTGTTCTAGAGCTTTCAGGTGTGCTGTCAAGCTGCTAGTGTATATTCTGTCCAGTTTCTTTTTGGAGGCACTCAGGGTTATGGGTTTTCCTCTAGCACTGCTTTCATTTTTCCCCATATGTTTGGGTATGTTGTGCCTTTATTTTCATTAAATTCTAGAAAGTCTTTAATTTCTTTCTTTATTTCTTCCTTGACCAAGCTGTCATTGAGAAGAGTGTTGTTCAGCTTCCATGAGTATGTAGCTTTCTGTCATTTTTGTTGTTATTGCAGACCAGCCTTAGTTCATAGTGATCTGATAGGATACATTAGATAATTTTAGTCTTCTTGTATCTGTGGAGGCTTATTTTGTGAAGGATATATGGTCAGTTTTGGAGAAGGTACCATGAGGTGCTGAGAAGAAGGTATATTCCTTTGTTTTAGGACGAAATGTTCTGTAGACATCTGTTAAATCTGTTTGGTTCGTAGCTTCTGTTAGTTTTACTGTGTCTCTGATTAGTTTCTGTTTCTGTGATCTGTCCATTGCTGATAGTGGTATGTTGAAGTCTCCCACTATTATTGTGTGAGGTACAATGTGTACTTTGAGCTTTTGTAAAGTTTCTTTTATGAATCTGGGTGCCCTTGAATTTGGAGCATAGATCTTCAGAATTGAGAGTTCCTCTTGGTAGATTTTTCCTTTGATGTATGAAGTGTCTTTCCTTTTTTTTAATTTATAATCTTTGGATGAAAGTTGATTTTATTTGATATTAGAATGGCTACTCCAGCTTGTTTCTTGGGACAATTTGCTTGGAATTTTTTTTCCCAGACTTTTACTCTAAGGTAGTGTCTGCCTTTGTTACTGAGGTGTGGTTTCCCGTATGCAGCAACATGCTGGGGCCTGTTTACATATCCAGTCTGTTAGTCTAAATCTTTTTATTGGGGAATTGAGTCCTTTGATGTTAAGAAATATGAAGGAATAGCGATTGTTGTTTCCTGTTATTTTTGTTGTTAGAGTTGGAATTAAGTTTGTGTAGTTCTCTTCTTTTGGGTTTGTTGCAAGAAGATTACTTTCTTGCTTTTTCTAGGGTGTAGTTTCCCTCCTTGTGTTAGGCTTTTACATTTATTATCCTTTGTAGGGCTGGATTTGTGGAAAGATATTGTGTAAATTTGGTTTTGTCATGGAATATCTTGGTTTCTCTACCTATGGTAATTGAGAGTTTTGTTGGTTATAGTAGCTGGGCTGGCATTTTTATTCTCTTAGGGTCTGTATGGCATCTGTCTAGGATCTTCTAGCTTTCACAGTCTCTGTTGAGAAGTCTGGTGTAATTCTGATAGGTCTGTCTTTATATGTCAATTGTCCTTTTTTTTTTTTAAACCGCTTTTAATATTCTTTCTTTGTTTTGTGCATTTGGTGTTTTGACTATTATGTGACGGGAGGAAATTCTTTTCTGATCCAATTTGTTTGGCGTTCTGTAGGCTTCTTGTTTGTTTATGGGCATTTCTTTCTTTAGGTTAGGGAAGTTTTCTTCTATAATTTGGTTGAAGACATTTACTGGCTTTTTAACTTGGGAATCTTTGCTCTTCTATACCTATTATCCTTTTGTTTGATCTTGTCATTGTTTCCTGGATGATATGTGTCAGGAACTTTTTGAAGTTTGCATTTTCTTTGACTGTTATGGCAATGTTTTCTATAGTATTTTCTGCCCCTGAGATTTTCTTTTGAATCTGTTGTATTCTGTTGGCAATGCTTGTGTCTATAACTCCTGATCTCTTTCCTAAGTTTTCTACCTCCAGGGTTGTCTCCCTTTGTGATTTCTTTATTGTTTCTATTTCCATTTTTAGATCCTGGATGGTTTGGTTCAATTCCTTCACCTGTTTAGTTGTGTTTTCCTGTAATTCTTTAAGGGATTTTTGTGTTTCCTCTTCAAGGGTTTCTACCTGTTTACCTGTGTTCTCCTGTATTCTTTAAGGAACTTATTTATGTCCTTCTTAAAGTCTTCTATCTTCATCATGAGATATGATGTTTAAATCAGAATTTTGTTTTTCCAGTGTGTTGGGGTTATCCAGGACTTGCTGTGGCGGGAGAACTGGGCTCTGATGATGCCAAGTAGCTTTGGTTTCTGTTGCTTAGGTTCTTGCACTTGCCTCTTGCCATCTGGTTATCTCTGTTGTTAGCTGGTCTTGCTGTCTCTGACTGTGGCTTGTCCTTCTTGTAAGCCTGCATGTCAGCACTCTTGGGTGAGCATCTCTCTCTGGGCAGGATTTGGGACAGAAACCTGTGGAACATGGTCAGCTCCAGTGGGCTGACTAAAACCTGAAGTACCTTGACCCAGGCTGTTCCTTGGTTCCTGTGTCCTGAGGGCTCTGGGTGCATCCCTCTTGAGCCAGGTATTTGAGCAGAAGTGGTGGTTTTACCTTTGCTCTTAGGTGTATCAGCACTCCTGGGAGACCAGCTCTCTCCTGGTGGGATTTGTGTATGGAGAGCTGTGGCACAGCTCCAGGTGCAGATGGAAACCAGAAGGCAGTCATGATATTTCAATACTGCAACAGAAAATGCATTAATACATCCATTGTTTGGGAACCTAAATAAAAATATTTTCTAAATTTTTATTGAGGAACTATAGTCACCGATATTTGCAAGCTTTCAGCCTGTGTGTATTTTTAAAACTTGAAAATATTCAAGCCTATGGAGGGAAACAGTCACATTTCACATTGATTGCCTGTATCAACCAAATGTATCCAAATCTAGTCTCCTATTACTGGTGTTTAGAAGTTTCATTCCAACTATGGCTGCCAATTCACTTTAAAGCTCTTTTACTTTCCAATAATCTACTTCTTCCCAATAACTCACCCAATACCTTAATGTTTCAATGGTTATTAGACTTTAATACAACTTGGTCACTGTGATTTCTGTCAGTGTGTAAATTACATTGGAGCTGCATATTTGCTAGAAGAGTTAACGAGTTTATCAGGTTCCTCCTAAGAAGTAAATAGAAGACTACTAATTCATGAGACTGGAGGTCTCTCATTCAGTGATGTAGGCAAGTGTTACTAACTTCCCAAGTCCAGTCTGTATCTGTAACCTCAGGACATGCTCCCTCCCTTTCTTGTCTTCCTGTGAATACTCTTTGGACTGCTTGTAGGAGAGTTCTTTGGCCACCCTTTCTTGCTAACTATTTTGGCACTTTCAGACTCCAAGACACTTGATACTTGGTGATAAAGGATGCACTCTGTGTCTCTAGCATCCAGAAGAGCAGCTTCCAGCTCATGTTGAGATGCTGAGCACTGAGGATAGTCACGATCCTGAAGACCTGGGATTTTATTTAATTTCATTTGTAGTGGTTGAAGTCGAAACATTCACTTCTGTTCATATTAGATAGCACAGACCTTTATGGTCTCTTTCTAATTAGAATCTGTAATTTTTTTAAAAAAAAACTATATCCTGAGTTCCAAAAGCACAGGGACCGCATTTTGACTATTCTGTGCATTCATATATTGACCACACCCAATATCATCTCTGGCACACAGCAGGTATACACTTAAAAATTGTCCTACAGCTTAGCTCATGTTATGGTGTTCCCACCACAGTTAACCCAGTCTAGAGGCTCCTTCTGAGACAGGCTCTGAGGTCTGTTTCCTAGCTGACTGTAGAGCTCATCCAGTTGATAATATTAATCATCATGATGACCAAATGAAAACTACACAACCCAGACAAATGGACTCTAGATTAATACTCCAATGCTGTGTAGAGAGGAATTGTTTGCTTATACTTTTAAAAAATATTTGAAACATTCGGCAATAAATTTTATATATCAGAATCTTAACATAAATATGGTAGATTTCTGTCCATTATTTCTTTCAGGTATACTAGGGAGAATCAACCAACAGAAAGTGTCTCTGGGTTTCACAATGAACTTATGCTAACCATTTACTAATATTTTCAAACTAATATTATATTTTTTGTTCCATGTGTACTAAAGGGAAGGATGTATGTCACACTATTTTTGACTAAAAGGTATCCAGGTTTAGGGCATTTGTGAATGACGTGTGGAGAGCTAGTGTCCATTATGGTAATCATAGTTGAAAATATGACACTGTATACCAGAAACATACTACAAGGTATATCTCAGGCATTTCTTCATGGAAAGTGTCTAAGCAAGGCAGTAGAATAATAGTTGGCTTGATTGTGATAATTATCTCACAGTATATAGATCAAATTTATCACTATGTTTCTTAAATGTGATTTGATTTTTTCAGTTACACTTTAATAAAGTTGAAAAGATAAAATACACAATGCAAGATATGGTTGAATATTGAATTAGTTCCAAAAAATGATTGGAGCCACTGAAATTGTCTACATTATAAATTCCAATCCTTCATATCCCATAATATTCAGCCACGACACCAGGTACAATAAAATGGTCAAATTTGCAATCCCAGCCAAGCTAGTGAAACCTATAAGGTTAAAAATTTAGGATAGCCATAACTTTCATTCTCAGAATTCATAGGTACAGGTACTGGGTGAACTACGTGTTTCACTCGTAAGTAATATTTTACTTGGTTTGTGTGCATGCATGATTTTATGACTGTGGGTACACATGTGTGTGCATGTATGGGGAAAACCTTGGGCATTGTTCTTCAGGCACTGTCCATCCTTTTGAGATACATTCTCTCAATAGCCTAGACTGTACCAAGTAAGTCAGGTTGGCTAGCTAGTGAGCTCCAGGTATTCACCCTCTCCACCTCCCCACTGATGGGATGTCAAGCATCATTCCCACGCCTGGCTTCCTTTACTGACTGAGCTCTCCCATTCATGTAGGTGGTATTTTGAGATTCACTGCATAGATGAGGATTTCGAGACAGAATACAGAAGTGCACAGTCTTCTGAGTGGCAGAGGCGAACTTTTAAACACATGTTTCTGTGATTACCAACGACACCTTTCCTTTATTTCTATACTATTATGAATAATTAGATATTTTCATGCGCAGAATGCCTTGCTCTATCTTAGTAAAAAGGACAGTTTTGGGGCCTTGTATTTTCTGATTGCCTTCATAAAGTAAAACATACTTTTAAAACACCCTAGGTTGTATTCATTAGACTCCTCCTCCCTCCCTCCTCCCTCCCTCCCTCCCTCCCTCCTCCCTCCCTCCCTCCCTCTCTCCTGCCCTTCCTCCTTCTTTTTAAATTGTTTCATGAGATGTTCTTCTTTGTAGCACAGGCTGGTCTTGAACTTGTAATCTTCCCACTTCAGCCTCCCATGTGGCAGGATTGCATGACCACAGCTAGTGTCTCCTCCACCTTTAAGATGGTTCCCCTGAATGGCAAAACCTTCTCTGCTAAACAAATAAAGCAGCATCTGTACTCTGGCTTTGTCTACTAGATACGCTTTCCATTGACCTAATGAATAAATTCCCTACTCTATTTGCTCAAACCTTCAAATCCTACATTGGGGGATGGGGAGCAAGCAAATAACAAGCAAATGGAGGGAGGGAAGAAAAACAAGCGAACCCTTCAGATTGCTTTCTGTTCTTGGGCTGCTGATTTTAATTAATGACAGGCATTTGTTTAAAGTGATGCTTACGGGAACATCTCCAGGTTGATAAGAAGTTTCTAAATGTATCAAACTGCGGGAGTTGGAGATGCTAAGGGTAGAAAATAAAAGCACAGGGGCTTGCTTTCAATTGCATGTATATTTTGATGGCACACCCAGAGCCACACCTACCTACCTTTGTGATTTAGGCAATTCTATAAAACAGCTCAAATTATTTTGTAGAAGTTTAGAAGTTACCTTGTGGGGGGGAGGGGTGCATCTCTCTTGTCGATCATTTTGCTTTACTTGAAAACTTCTGTTGACAAGATATGTTGATGTTCTCAGAATTCTCCCCAGTCCAAGATTAACTTTCAATATTCTCAGATGTAATTTTTTTTAAACCTACACCCAAGCAAAATAACATTCTAGATATCATGGAAAATTCTCTTTTTCCCTCTGCAAATATTATGCTGAAATCTGTCATTCAGTCTATGTCCCAAATCAACAAATGGTAAATATTTCAATATAGTTGTCTGGTATATTTTGGTACCTTCCTCTCTAAATTCCCTTTAAAGGAAGACTGTGTCCTTCACTTAACTAGAGATGTCTGCAAAGCAACTAAAAGCAGTTGGAGGAGATAAATTAAAAGTGTCTTTGCTCTCCTCTCTTGTCGGCTACAAGGACCTTTGTACTTACAATGCAGCTATGGAGAAATGTCTTTGTGTTCCATCAATAATACATTGAGATTCCGTTTATTTCGTTTTATGTTGTTTTTACTTCTGCTAGGCAAACAAGACTTTCCCAGCTCTCTCATTCTAATCAAACGGTAGAATGCTAATAAAACAAATCCAAACTAATAAAGCCCATTTCCTTTATATTAATCCTGTTAAAGGTATCAGGGACTCATATCCCTGGCTATAAATAGTGCAATCAGACAAGAGGTCGGAAGATGAAATATGGATACAGAGAATATTAACATACAGAGTATTAAGACCGAAGCATAATGACAAAGGCTGAATTGAATTGGATGATTATTTAAAAGGCACGTGTTGGGTGGAGGCCGGACTCCACAGGGAACATTGCGTACTCTTGAACCCCAATGACCTCCACACAAGCTCATTCTCAGCCTGAGGTGTAAGGGGGCAGTTCTTGAGTTTTATTTTTACATTGATCAGATTGTTTTGCAAAAGGTTAAAGACTGCAAACCACAAATCTGGTAATTGTTTTCCTCAATGCTTAGGAAGACTGACTGTAACTACTCTAAAGACTCTTTTTCCCAACGAAGAATTTCCTCTAAAATCTAGTTTATTTTAATTATAGCACTCAGGGTGTGATTTCTGTTTATAATTCCTCCGGATGAATCTGCTCCGGCTGGGTTTGGGTCAGAGCTATTTCTAGGAAATGCCTGCTACTTTCTCTCAAACTAAAACTTCTTCGTGCTTTTCTTTCTTTTCTTCTTTGGCCTGATGCCGGATTGCTGCTTGAATACAAGAACAGGTGATCCATGTGCACTACGCCGATAACCGGGCATGTGGGTGGGATAGGATGCAGCCGGCTTTCAAGGAGGTGGGAAGCATGGGAAAGTGGTGAGTGTTTTCATTGCTTATTAAAGATAAGGTGTCAGTAAAGATTCTTCAGCACCAAGCTTGCCTTTAGCAAGTTAACCAAGGAAATGAAAACAAAGATAACTGTATGAGAATAAAGAGGTAGACAGTGGATTCCTGAGCAAGAAAATATTTTAGTAGGACCTCAAAGGAAGCCTTCAACCCAGGAGACTCTGTCTCCCATAATGCAGACTTCTTGACCCTATGCTGTAGTTTGGTTGTGGAATATCCCCCGAAGCCCATGGGATAAAGGCATGGTCCTTAACCTGTAGGGCTACTAGAGGTAGTGGGAACTCTAAGAAATAAGATCTAGTCCAGTAGTTCTTAACTTTCCTAATGCTGCAACCCTTCAATACAGTTCCTCATGTTTGAGTGACTCCCAACCATACAATTCTTTTGTTGCTACTTCATAACTGTAATTTTGCTGCCGTTATGAAGCATAATGTAACTATCTGATACCCAGGATATCTGATGTATGACCCCCGTGGGTTGAGAAACACTGGTCTAGAAGGTAGTCTTATGGATATCAAGGGTTTGTCGTTGAACTCTAGCCTCTTCCCTTCTCTTTTGCTAACAAGCCATGAAGAGTGGAGGTGTATTCTGCTCATGTGTCTGCCATCAAGTGACATTATGAAATCTAGCCACTTGCCCAAAGTAATAAAGCTCCTGATTAGGACACAGACTGTGAGTTAACGGGAGCTTTTTATCTCTCCACACGGCTTATCTCAGGTATCTGCTACAGTTGTAGAAAGCTGACTCACAGCTGCTCAGTCCATTTCAATTCCTTCCCCCAGCAAGAGAGCTTGATCTGACGTGCAATCTAGACAGAAGGCAGGAATGTAGAGAAATCAGTTATTTTCTCATGGAGAAATTAATTTTCTTTTGTTCCCAGTTCCAGATTCTTAGGAAAGGGAATCTGATGCAAAGAAAATTTGGGAGATTCCCATCCCTTCAAAATTAAAGTACCTGGTGACTTGGGACTGAGACCTCATCCTCACTGCAAGATGCTAACAGGGGTAGATTAGGGTGGCTGTTGTGGGCATTTGTTGATATTAGGCAGATGGCCTGTGCTCCCATGCTATTGTGATAATGAACAAATGCAAACACCAGAGAAGCGCAGACATGGGCCTCCTGTTGGCACTTGGGCACACACAGTTGTCTGAGGCTCAGAAGTGACCCAGTGGCCATCTTCACATGCTTTTCACCAAATAGCCAGAAGCAGTTCACAGTTCTTCAGACCAGGGGAGACCAGTCAGGATGGCATCTCCCATTTTGATATGCCATTAGATCAGGCTTACATTTTGGAACTGTGTGAGATTCCAACTTGGTGTCCTACCAACCGCAAAGGCACTATATGACATGAGACTCTCGGAAGATTTGTGACCATGTAGGTAGGCTGGATGAGAGAACTTCGGTGTTATCAACTCAAGCTTTATTTTCAATTCAAGGGGATCCTGTAATAGAAAGTTTCCCATATGTTATATCAATGTGTCTAGATCAAGAAATCAAATACGAATTATAAAAAGTAAGATTTGGATCAAAGAGTTCACATTGTCTTCTCGACACCAGGCTTTGGTCCTGATTAAAGCTATCTTTCTAAAAGATCAAGGATGAAACCAAAGGCTTTTAGACCATCCTATCAAAATTTCATAAACGTATTAATTCTAGACGTAGATTACTGCAGCTCTCAGACCTCATCAGGGAAGTTTCTTTGTACAATGGATAGATGGTGGTTAATGCCGAAGCTCAGAACTAGGCAAGTTGCAGAGAATAAATGTCTGTGGGCCAGGCATCTATAACCCACCCCTTCCCAAGGCTTAGGGACCATTGTGGAAGAGGGGGCAGAAAGATGCTAGGAGCTGGAGGTCAGGAAGAACCACAGAGAACTAATATCTTCTCAAGACAACAGGATGCTACTACACTCATGAACTGAGAGCAGTTGTGGTCAAGACCAACGCAATCCGCATTCTAGCATGGACAGGCAAGGGGTGATGAGCCCTACCACTAACATAGGAGCTATGAACAGTTGATGGCTCTTGGGAGAGGAAGAAGAGTCAATTTTCTTTAAAGGTGTGGTTCTTGGCAAGTTGACCATGCCTGAGTAGATGACCCAATACCCAGAAGTATATGAACTGCACAAATTGAACTCTATTGGGTTACTGAGTGAAAAAAAAATGTTTTTAAAAAGGACATGTGGTCAGGTGAGGATAGAAAAGTAGGGGTAGAGCTAGGAGTATGTAGGAGTCGGGATAAATACGATCAAAATTCATTGTACATAATTTTCAAAGAACTCATAAGAATATTTTTTAAATTTACAAACCTGTACTAACAACAACCAACCATGGTTTTACACTACACGATACCTTATGTTGTGATGACACTCTTCCCTCACCAAAAAAAGGCCACAGCAACTTTCACGGGTACAGAGTAGTGACAGTGTTGGCAGAGTCCTGAGGTGCCACTGATGCACCACTCCGCTTCAAATAAATGGTGCCTTGACATGGGCTCACACTCTCCAATCCAGACAGTAAGGACGGTGAGAAAATAGACTAACTCAGAAGGGCAGCCCGTCACTCACCAAAACTCAAATGCATATTTTGCGTCTGTGCACACACATTTTCTACATGTCCCACCTTAGGTTTATTAGACTTTGTAATTGCTTTTTTTTTCTTTTTTGGTACTTCATCATTTAGTGTCACTATTGGATTGTTGTCTGTCTTCCCATAGAACTATGAGTTACCTGAGGACAAGATGTCCTACATCCTGATGTTTAGAACATCTGGAATCGAAACCCTAACACAGTGCCCAACAGTTGTGTGATGTGAGATTGAAAGCACAGTGAGGCTGACTGTTGGGTGTGACAGTCGCCATGTCACCAAGGCTTCTGGGATCTCAGGTAAGCCATGTCACCTGTGTGCTAATTATCTGACTGATAAACGAGAGATACTATTCTGCATTGGGAAGAAGTAACACAAAGATCTACACCGACAGCCCTAAGATGGCCCAGATCTGACTGCTCTTCCAGTGGACCTGGATTCAATTCCCAGCACCTACATGGTGGCTCACAACTGTCTGTAACTTCAGTCCTGGGATCTGATGCCCTCTTCTTGAGTCCTCAGACATCAGGCACAAAAGTGGTGTACATGCAGACAACACACCCATACACAGGAGGAAGGCTAGGAAGAGGAGAAAGAAGAGGAATGAGGAAGAGGAGGAGGAGGAGAGGGGATGGGATAGCTCTGGTCCACAGTAAGTGAATGCTTGTCAAATAAGAATATACTCTCATGTGTTTGCTGTACAGATATTGAACAAATTAGGGAGAGAAGCATTTATCATTTTATACAATCGGAGGCTTAGTTAAACAACTTTAAATTTTATGACCAAACCTCTGTCAATTATTTCTTCCCAGCATATTACTTTTGAAATTATTGAAATTTAGGAAACTGCTCCTGGACCCTTTGCTACAAAGTGTTGTGGGAAAACAGTCATCAACCCAAACCAGGTGTACCTTACTCTTCTGCTCGTTCCCTGTACCGGCTAATCTTTGTATCACCTTGGCTGTACATAGAACCAACCAGGGATATACCTCTGAGCATGATTTTGGTAATATTTCCAGAGAAGTTTAATGGAGAAGAAAAGACCCTAATCCTGGGGTAAATCTGATGGCCTGAGGTGGTATTTCTTTGTGTTTTCTGAGGGAAGATGTGCTGTGACTAGCAGTCTCAGAAACTCCTACCACTGTGCCTCCCTGCTCAGCAGTACTTTCAAACCACGAGCCATAAGAGACCCTTCTTCTTGAGGTGGTTATTGCCAGGTATTCTGTCACAGCAACTGGAAAAGTCACAGACATTTCCTAAATGTGGGCAGACCCTCTACTGAATGAAAAAAAAAACATTAGGATATTTTTCAATTACTAATTCTTTTCAGACATGAGAAAAATTATAGTGTCTAATTTTAGTTTCATCATAAAAGGATTATATGCTCATCACAGAACATAACTTTTTAAAAAATGTTGTCAGAGACACTAAACAAATAACCCAGCCATACTACACTGACTAAATCCCAGCTTCATAAAGGGTTGTTGATACATTATATAGCGATAAAAAGTGCACATATAAATCAATATTATAGTGAATGTTTCATTCTAGTACATTCTTCACTTAACCCTACATAACCACTCATAGGAATCTTTAAATAAAAAGCCTTAAAACCGTATATTTTCTATCACATGGGAAAATGTTTTACCATTCTAAGATCTATGAACAGGTAGGGTAGCGTGGTTATGAGCTTCTTTCTGAGATAACGGCGGTATAATTAGCATCCTCGAAAGATGACAAACGACTCTTCCTGAAAATGCCAAGGAAGAGAAAGAAAAAAAAATCCCTACTAAAGAGAAGTCCTGGCTTTCATACAAATCTCCATGTTTAAGGAAATGGCTTTCTGGTCAGGCATGGCCATTGAGTTTGGTATGCACACTTGTAATCTTTCAGCCTCCGTGCATTTGTGAACTGTGTGCAGCTATGTTTTCTTCCAAGATGTTGAGACACAAATATATTTACATTTATTCTAAAATGCTGACCCTAAGGTCACAGTGATAGGGCACCATCTCTGTCCAGGGAATGCAAGCTAAGTGACTACTCCCACCTGCGCTGTCTGAGACAACTTTTAGAGTTGAATCCACTGAGCAAGGTCCCAGAGATCAGTAATTTGGAGATGAAGGTATTGGAACAATGCTAAGAGCTGTTCAAAGAATTAAAGATGCTTAATAACCAGGAGATTTGACCTGTTAGTTTAATGAACACTTACAAATTAATTCTTGCTTTCGTAGAGTGTCAAGATTTTAGTAAGATCCAGAGGTACCGAAAGTTTACCCAAGGGTTCACTGAATAAAATCCAAATTCTTTATCCAAATTTACCAAGTCTTCCTGGCTGCCTCTCCCACATCTCTATGATCAGTTGTCACCACTGTCCTTACACAGGGCTCTGTCTGCCGCACACTTCCGTCTCCTTAAAACCTTCAGCTTTAGGTAGGTCCTTTCCGCTGCCAAGTAAGCTCACTGAGCCTGCCTGGCCAACAACATCTGCCACTCACCCCTTCTCTAAGTCCCAGCCTTACTCTATTTGCCTGCCTCAAATCCTGAGTAAAATGGAATCGATGAGGACAGAAGTCAACGTGCTCCTATTGCTGTCTATGGTCATTGACCAGTCCCTTCCCTTACATCCTCTGCCTCCTTATCTGCTAACACAGCCATATTTCCCGATGTTGGAAGGGTCAGAGGACCGCCAGAGGAGAAAGTGGAGGAACCGAGAAAGGGTGGAACTGTAGGTATGCTCTTGCAGAGAGTGGTGGCAACCAGGGGCAGTAGTGTTTGCCTATAATCCCAACACTCATATATTCTTGCTATGTAGTGCAATGTGGCTGCAAACTTGCATTACTACTGCCTTAGCCTCTTGAGCGTTGGGAATATATACATATATATATATGATATGCATATATACATATACATATATATGATGCATATACATTCATACACAGATATGTATATAAAGTATATTATTTGATATATAGGTGAATGCATATAGTGTGTATGCATATGTATATAGAGATATAAACACACACACATACATACATACATACATACATACATACATATATATATCCACTATGTATGCACATAAACATACATACATTGAATCAGGTTAGTCGTCCTTGAAGAACAAGTTCACAGTAGTAAGAACGACATCTCTGCTCTAGGAAAGCTGCTGGATAATTGACACTTGTCATCTTTATCTGTGGGACATTTTAGAGATGAGTCTACAAAATAGACAATGTGGAAGCAGTTAGACTCTAGGAAAAATATTATTTTAATCAAAGCCACTTAAACAGGTCAATCATAAATTCTACTGTAACATGCATTTGGCAAAACTAGGGTTTGCTCTTGCGTGGAATCCCTGTAGTGTCCATGTCACCACAGCTTCAGCACAGAGAGGGAAATTTGGCCAACGCGGATCTTCGGAAGACTCTGGTGTGTCAGTCCGGCTTTCTTCTGTACCATACCCACAGGTTCTGCTTCTATGTTTGTCTCCTCTGCACTCCTCAGGCAACTTTCTCGTCCTTACTCCTCCTGTGGCATGGCATGGGATATGGGTCTGTCTGAGTTTCGGGAATACTCCAGGGCTGGTCGTTATGTCTCAAGCCTGTCCATGGGCACGGGGTTGTGGGTGGGGAGTAGGAGTTCAGGGCCCTAGGAGAACAGAATCTCTCATTTGATCTGGGGAGTAGCCTGTGGCCACTGTGTGGTGGTGGTGATGATAAAACCAAGGAAGAGAACGTGCCTGAGAGAGGCAGCTGCTAAGAGGAAGGGCAGAGGGACAGGAGACGGAAGAAACAACCCACACAGCTGCGGAGGTTTTTGAAGTCAGCCAACGGACTCCTGCGGCTTAAGCCATTCGGGGTTGGCCCTCATTTGCTGATGCCACATCTTCACAAATAATATCAGCTAACACACAGAGCTTACCCTGGAGAGTCTCATTTATACCAACAAGTCTAATCCCCCAAGAACACCGAAGCAGAAGATGTCCTACACGCCAAAGTCTGCAGTCCTCCACAATGGTCCATATGTGGTGCAAACGCAAACAGCCTCATTTTGGAACTGCTGACCTCGACTGCTAACTCTAGCTCAGTAGCCTAAATGAGCACAGGCAGGCTGAGCTCAAGAATGGTTGAGGTCTTGGGGTGTCTATTTCAATACTATGTAACCTTCTTTTGGACAGAATACATTGTATTCTTTAAACCCCAGAGTCTAGCCTGTGCTTGCTCCCTCACAGTCTACCCTGAAGTCAAATTGAAACTGAAGGCAGGATTCTTTGAAAAGAAGAAAATAATGGTTTGCCTATAGGATTAAAAAAAAAAAGATTAAGAGCAATGAGACCCGAAAAATGCATTTGCCTAGGCTTGTCTCCACAATATTACCAGAGGACAAGCGCATATAGGACCGCACAGTGAATTACAGCCCACTCAGCTTCCCCCTCTCTTTTCTAGCAGCCATTAGGCTTGCTGCTTAAGCCACACGGGAGATTGATTTTCTGAAGTCTCTTTGGGGTGCCGGACCTTCAGCCTCTGCACTTGGTGAATGTACGTGTCTCTCTGGCCCTTTGGAGATTCTAAGCATGAGTTTTCTGCCCTTTCCCTGGCAATCCTCTCCAGCCCCCATCTTCCCTCAAATGTCCGTTCTGATGGACAAGCCCAGCTTCGTCCAATTAGTCCACTTTAAGTAGCTTACCCTGTACTTTATTAAAAGAAAAATCCACACTGGGTTGACAAGATTAGAGGAAAATATAAAAATAAATTACTGTATTAAAATTAATTAAATGAAAAGCTGTATCTAATACCAGGAAATGATAAACTTCACAGGAGAAGTGAAGCCCTTAGTTCAACAAATGATTTTTAAAATTCCTAAAAACTCTCAACCTAGGGCTGAATTAAATATTCCACACTGAATGAAAAAGCAAAAAGATGTTAATGTCGGATTTTTTTTTTCTCACTAGATGCATACAGGGTCCATTGCTTCCTTTGCACTATAGAATAGTTCTTTTGATTGTAACACCATCTCAGAAGCTGGGTGTTCCAGGGGACAGCATGTTGTAAGACTAAGGCCATGACTCTGCCTGAGAACTTGATTTTGACTTTTGAAAGGTGTGCACCACCAATGGTTGTAAGGAGAAGGAAACAGTGGAATGACAGGCTCAAGGATTCTATGTGATTACTTATGTTGTGTCTACCAGTAATCTTGACCAAGTAAAAGACACACTAGAAAGGCACAAAAAAACCAACTCAGCCTAACCTAATCCACAGCAAACCATATATATATATTAGACGTTAAATTCATCCTTTTTTCTTTCTTTCCTTTTTTTTTTTTGGTATGGTTTTTCTACATCGCCCAGCTTGTCCTGGAACTCACTGTGGAGATAGCAGGATGGACTCAAACTCATAGACAGCCACCTGCCTCAGCCTTCTGAGTGATGGGATTAAAGGTGTGTGCCACTAACTTAGAAACAATTCTATTTTAAGGTTTAGTCCTTGGCTTTTTAAAAAAAACAATGATTTTTTATTTCACTTATTAATAAAAGGAAGATACTAATAAGAATGAAACAGGTCACGGGAAAGCAAAGCTCAGATTAGAACAAAGACTGAATGTCTCTAATCTGAATGTTTGAAACCTAAAATGTTTAAAAATATCTCAAACTTAATAGCATCAAGGCCACAGGTGGAAAATTTTACATGGCACCACTAACTGGACCTAACTTTATGAGAAGGAACTTGTTTGCCCTATTGCTGGGCATTGGCCTGCAGTCTAGAACAGTGCCTAGTACACGGTAGGCACTCAAATTTCATTAGCTCTGTATTAATCAACTTTCCATCTTCTATAATGACTGATTACTTCTGTCCTGTAATGTACTATAAAATACTTCTGTAATTTAATATCCGGCTCCGACTCCTTGGGAAGGAAAGAGTTGTTCCGTTTGGCTCTTGAATCTTTAAATTCAAAACTGAGGTCTATAGACCCCATGCTCTGGGTCTCTGGTGAGATCCACCACTGCAGGGCTGTTTATCAGGTTGATTATGAACATTTTGAGTCAGGAAGCTGAGGCAGATACAGAGAAATAAAGGGATGGGTGGGGGAGGAGAGGGGGAGAGAGAGAGAGAGAGAGAGAGAGAGAGAGAGAGAGAGAGAGAGAGAGAGAGAGAGCACACATTGGAGAAGAGAAAGGCCAAAGTTCAACAGAACACATCACTTTCTAAAAGCTCCGTGCTGGGAACTTTTACAATATGAGACTTGGGGAAGATGCATCCAAATGACAGGAAGAAATGAATAGGACAGAGTCTAAAGAGCTCTGTCACTGATGTCAGGGAGGTACGCTCCTCTTCCTTGACTGTGAACCTACCATTGAGAGCTGAGTATGCTTAGAGATTTTGATCTGGATGGTGGATGCTCAAGGGCTGTATCTAACTATATTGAAATAGATGTTGCAGTGAGTAGAGAAATAGCTTAGCAGTTAAGAGCACTGGCTGCTCTTCCTGCTTCAATTATCAGCACCTACATGGTGGCTCACAACTGTCTATAATTCTAGACACAGGAGATCTGATGCCTTCTTCTGGTCTCTGTGAGTATGAGGCATTATGGTGGCAACACATCCATATAAAATAAAATTAAAAATAAACAAAAAGAAACACAACACACACACACACACACACACACACACACACACACACACCCCAAAACAAAACAGATGTTGCTTCTCCTGAGTATGCAGTAATACACAGTTCCCATGACCTTGAGAAGTGAGAATAAACTTGCTGCTTAGGTGCAGAAATGGTCATGTATTTCACTAAATATGAAAATATGGAGAGATATTAGACAAATACGAACCATCTTGTGATCGCCTTATGAACCTAAATTTCACAGTTTGGGGTATGACTTAGATGCCTCTGAGAGGCTGAACCCCATTTAATGCAGTGTTTGTCTCAGTTGGCTATAATCCCAGTCTCTCCCCAATGTCTTTCTGCTGTGATAAACATTCACCATTCCTGTTTATCATTGCAACTAGGCAGCATATTCTAACAGTAGCATATTCTAGCATATTCTAATATCTTTTTGATGATAGGTGGAGAACAGAAGACTTGGTACTTCAAGAAAAAGGGAAAAGTTTTTTTTTTTTCATACACAAAAGAAAATAGCAACTACTCTGAAATGCATGTGTGGGACTGCCAATCAGTCTTGACTCTTAATGCTAGCCCTCCCACTCCTGGGGTATTTCAGCTTGCTTTGCTCTCTCAGGGAAAGGGTCTTGTGGTTTGGATCACTCAGCCATCTTGGGTTTCTGTTAAATTGATACATATTTATTTTTCCTTGCTGATGTGAACAAGACCCATTTGGGTGTTGATGTACTGTATGCCATTGAACTTTGTGCACGTGATGCTTTGAGTAATATTTCTGTAGGGTATTAATTCGCCAAATTGTGAGAAATTGCTGCTCATGTTGGCTCTGAAGCAGTAATCTGGCTTGAATGCATTAGAGCACTTTATTTCTGATTATATTCATATAGCAGGGTATGTTTCAGCCTGGTAGGCACTATATGGGGAAAATGAGCTTTGGTAGAATAAGACTTAAAAAACTCAGTACAAAACAGAATTCTTCACTTTATTTCACTGTGAACTGTCTTTGCTTTCAAAAACAGCAACAACAACAACAACCGTATTGAGAATCTCCAAAGAACTGAGGCCTTAGTGGATGGGAGTGGCTGATATATCTTATTTCCCAATCTTGTTATACTTGGACATAGGCCACTATTTTTGTTTCTAATTACAAGAGCTTTGTTGGGACAGTCCTCTGGTTTCTTGGCCTTTCATTCTACATCAAGTATTTGCCCTATATTTTATGAAGAACTTTAACCTTATCTATGAAGATGATAATAAAAACTCCTTGCCCATATTCTATTGTCCCCAGTACAGTGCCTTGCCAATATATATGTCACTGATTTAAGAATCACCAGGTACTCCCAATTATTAAGCTCTTACTAGCCCAAGCAGTTGTCTTATACTCTTTCTGAGTGTTTGCAACAACTCTTTCAAGCTAGCAAATATTATCTATAAGTTACCACTATGGGGACTATGGCCTTGGGATGTTAAAAAAATTAGCTAACTCATTAAATAAAGATCCCACCTAGAGGTGAAGCTCAACCATCAGAAAACAGTTCATGCATGTGCATTTTGGAAACTTGTTCTCATTGACAATGTGAAGAAGTGTCTCAAATTTTCTTGAATACTTATTGTGACTCATGCACACATAGATTTTGTATGCATTACCTAATTTAACACCCCCACCATGCTATAAACCCTACTGTAACTGTTTTCACAGGTTGGGGATTGAGACTATCAGAGGAACACCACTGATAGTCTTGTCACATGGTGAGCAAGTCTCGAGGCCCACCCTGCACATCTGGTAGGATAACATGTGTGCACTGAACCACTTTCCTGGATGGTCCTGTGATGTGCCTTGAGCATCTGTTTCTAACCAACTTGTGCCATAAATCCTGATGTCCAGCCATCATTTAGAAGCCGACAAGGAAATGGAATAATGTTTACCCCCGAAAATCAAAACTCTACCACTAAGATGACTTTTCAAAACCTCCTGTCCACCTTTCAGCAACACCAGGGAAGTTTTTTCTTAGCCTTTTAATATGTTTACATGCTAGCTTTATTTTTTGTTTGTTTGTTTTTGTACCCACGCTGCTTGCTGATGTTCTCGATCTTAGAAAAAGAGACTGGTTCCAATAAGTTCCATGTGAGAAATTAATTACACAAGCATCTGGCCATCCCAACTTTCTGCAGCTTCCTCTCCTTGTTGATGTCAATTGGAAGGGGTGTCTGGGCTACAACATTTACCTGTCTTATAGTCAAGGGGTTCCCGAAGAACGTAACAAAAGCTTAGAGGAAGGCTCGCTTGGGGAGGGAATTGGCAGCGAATGCTCAGGCTTTACAAAGGCGCTCCTGAAGTAGGCCTTTGGAAGAGTGAATAATGAACTGTGTGGACTAGTTCCTTCACACTGAGCGCAACACACATCTTTAAACATAAGATTGTCGAGGAAGCAGATACTCGGAAACCCTTTCATCTTAATTAAAGTTATGTGGGCTACGGAATACTTCTCCTTTATATTAAGCTCTTATTCCTGTGGAGAAATTTCTATTTGTTTTTATCTAATTTGAGCTTCAAGGTTAATCTCGGTTTAAGACTTTCACTCACTGGGAGAGACGGTCCATCCGGTTCACCCTGATCCCATGTATATGCATACGTCCATCCGGCCCGCTGGGCTCCAAAGCCTCTTGCTGGCTGTGCATTCTTTACACTGCTCCTTCCCTAGAAAGAATGAGCTGTGTATCTGGGAAGGATATACGGGATAGGGAGGATTTTGAGAAAGGTCACAAAGCTTTCTATTTTAGGGAGCCACATGCCGCAATCCTTAAATGTGGAGTCCCTGATAAAGACTCGCTCTCTGATGTAGAGCGTGAGATTTACACAGTGGCAGAAGCAAGGGGAAGAAGGAGACAGGGCAGACAAAGAAGAGGGAGGCATTTGTTCCAGAAAAGGCTTTTTTACAGATTTTCAAAGTCGTCATAGAGGGGATTGTGTGGTGTGTTAGACTCCCTCATTTATTCAGTGAATGTATGTTTGATTGGATTAGGCTAATGATGGAAGTGACTTGTGCTCTTGATTTCAAAGAGAAAGTGCGGGGCCTGGGGCTGTAACTCAGTTGGTAGAGTGCTTGCCTGCCATGCACAAAGCCCTGGGTCCAATCCCCAGTGCTGCATAAATTGGGTGTGAGGGTGCTCAGCCCGTAATCCCAGCAGAGAGGTAGGTAACGTGGATTAGGAATTCAAGCCCATCCTTGTCTACATAGGGAACTAGAGGCCCGTTGGGCCATACACAATCCTATCTCAAAAACAAAAAGAAGAATAATTTATAAAAAAGCAAAGTGAATAGCAAGATGAGAAATCATAAAAAGTCACAGAAGACCTAATAGGGGCTTCTCATCTTTTGCTTGAATGTAGGATGCTTTAACTGTTTCTATGTCCCCAGAGCCTCAGAGATAATGAAGTTATGCATGTCAAAAGTCAGGGTGTGTTTCGACAGAGACCAGACAGATGACAGGCATCATTACTCACTGTGGTTCTGTTTCTACTTGTGGCTGGATACAAGCTAAAGGCTTGTGACAGTGACCCTTAGTTATTTAAACCAAGCCATCAATGATAGCAGAAGGCATGAAATGGGTGTGTCATTCAGTCCTATAAGCTTAAAATTTCAAAACTATAGCTGAATGTTTATATAATATAAACAACTTAACACCCTATGGAAGCCAACTTCATTCTTTCTCTCCTCTCCATTTGAGTCAAAGCCTCTGCCAACTGGTGTAGAATCCCATTTGTAATTAAGTCTACTAAGAAGTCAGTTATTTGGATAGGCCTTCCCTTATACGTGACTTATTTCTTGCAGCTTTCAGTATTCTTCCTCTGTTCTGGATATTTAGTATTTTAACTATGATATACCAAGGAACGTTCCCTCTTTGCCCCTGTCTCTTTTGGTGCTCTCCTGGCTTCATGTATTTTGCATGGATACCTCTTTCCTTAGTTTGGGATGGAGTGTTCTTCTACAATGTTGTTAAAGATCTGATCTAGGACACTGACCTGAGAGTTTTCTCCTTCATCTACTATTGGTACTTTGAAGGTCGGCCTTTTCATGGTGTTCCATAGTTCCTATAGTCCTCTCTCTCTCCTCTCTCTCTCTCTCTCTCTCTCCTCTCTCTCTCTCTCGCGTGTGTGTGTGTGTATGGTGTGCATGGTATCTTAAACTTTTCACATTCTTTGCTGCATGGTCTAATTCCTCTACTTTTCCTTCAACTCCTGATAGTTTGATCTATTCATTGTAAGGCTTTCTTCTGAGTTTTCTAGTGGGCTACTAAGTTTTTCAATTCTCTCTGAATTTCCATTTCATTCAGCTTTATGCTTATGTTCCCTTGGTCATCACTCAGGCATTTAGTTTGTTCTTAAACATAAACACTTATGAATAGACGAGTAACCTTCTTTGAGTTCTCTCTCTCTCTCTCTCTCTCTCTCTCTCTCTCTCTCTTACACACACACACACACACACACACACACACACACACACACACACCACTCTCAGAACCATTTTCACTCTACTTAGGATACTTTAGTGAAACGACACGGAAGCTACTTATTTTACTCAAAAAAATTTAAATACTGGCATCTTGTTGTAGAAGTGATTAATTATTTAGTTGGTTCCATTAATGGCTACCTAGGAATTTCATTAAAATCCTTTGAACACAGTGCTTTTCCTCATGGCCATGACAAATCCCCAGCAGAATCAACTCAAAAGTTGTCCGGGCTCTCCTTGGCTCATTGTTTCAGGGATATAGTCTGTAATGACAGAGAAAATGGTAGCTGGGACATCTACATCTCTAAAGGCAGCAGTGTGAGGTGGAAGTTGGAGTCCTAGAGGATCAGGGAGCAGAGAATGGAATCAGAAACTGATGGTGGGATAATACAAGTTAGCTATAACTGTCATCTAGACAGCATGTAGAGTATGTTCTATGACTGCCCCCAAATAACCATAGACCTATAGACACTCAACATGAGACCTTGTAAATCTGCGTGATTGTTCTGGATTGCATTTTGATGTTCATATACAGAGCACAACACATTTTCAAACACAGCAGTTCTCTAAGCAGTATTCCAATGAAGAAACAGACATCCTCAGGATCCTAGAAGCTTCCTGTGTTTGTTACCTTCCTAATTGTTCTGACTAAAGACAACAAGAAGCAAATTAATAAAGGAAGGATTTAGTTTTGCTTGCACATCAAGTACTTACTCCACACTGTACCTAGAAAGGCTCAATACCTGCAGAGTTAGGAAGCTGGTTACGTTGTTTCCACAGTCAGGAAGCAAACCTATATCCAGTGACCCACTTCCTCCAGCAATGCCTCACCTCAAGAAGCTTCTCTAGTGAGGGATCAAGAGTTCAAACACACGGCTTATTAGGACATTTCACTCTTGAATTCCAGGACCTCCTTTCCAGCTACAGCCTCTCTTCCCTGTTCCAATGGGACTCCTGCTCAGGTTACTGATGATATAGATTAAGTTTATAACCTTTGGTAAAGTTTAAAATAATTACATGCAAGTATTCCTTCCTATGTTAGATCTACTCCATACATTGGCCAAGAGTATAAGTCATCTCAAGAAAACTTTCCCACCCATCTCCTGCCTCTTTGCCAAATAGCTCCAATGAGCAAGCCCTTCTTATATTACAAGGACATTTAAGACAATGCCTACCACTGTCCATTCTATTTGGGCCAATGTTTTGTAGCTAATCAACTTTGTCTTCTTCACATTGAAAAGATTAGGTAACATAAAATAATTTTCACTGAACCTAGCCAAGTGTCTGAGATGGTTTCTGATATAGAAGAGATATGGTACAAATGGGTTTCACTTTAGCAGCAGAACCCTGGAGGGGAAAACCTTAAGAAACAGTCAACCACACACCCGTATACCGTCAGCTGAAGCCAAAGTGTGGGGGGGAGCAACTGCTGTGTGAGCAGACAGGAAATACACAGAGATGTGTTGCATAACATGCAAATAAACAGAGCTCTGAGTAGAAACGGTTACCAAAGGACATAGGAGACATGTTGTGTAGTGAGGGACTGTGGGTGTTGTTACCACTAGAAGGTACAAACCTGGGCATTCTATTTAGCATCTTCCAGAGTGATGAGTGATAGGAATTTATTAGAAATGGTTGGTGATTCTCCACTGTAGCATAGGGAAACTCAGAGAGTAATGAGATACTGCCATATACAGTGTCCCACCTGTAAGTTTTACAATGTTCAATATCTATATCCACGGAACCATGTCTGCAGGCTTCCATGAGATTCCTGTGAACAACTCAGGCTTCTCTTTGAGTCCTTCCATCCCATTTTATAATTTCTAGCTTCCCTATTTTTGACGCAGCCTATCCCAGCCAACAGTTGATTGAATTGGTGGTGCAATTCCTCATGAAGGAATTATAAGAATTTCATGATTAAACTACAGAAAACATGAGAATTGGTTCTCTGATTTCCCTGAAGGCCTGCCTAGCTTATTAGTTAATGTGAAAAAACCAGAATGTATGGTCTCTAGACAACAGTAATTTTATTGTATTGTATCTGTTTGATTCCCGGAAATATTTAAAATGACTTACAAAGACTTAGTTTAGAGCAAGATGGGGTAAGTTAGAAATAAGTGAGAAAGATTATGGAAAGGAACTTGTATAGTGACATTAAGTGGAATGAAGACGGAGATTTGAACAACAATTGTTTGTCATTAAAACCTTTGCACATTAAGTAGGAGCCATTTAACTCTAAAGTTCTTGGAAAGGAATGTTGGTAGGGAAAGATGGGGAAAAATTTACACAACTGGAATTCTTTGTAAAATTAAAAGTAAACCAGCTTGTTGGCAGAGGAACTATTTCTAATATTAAGATAAGAAATGAGGGTCTCCAGATATCCCCATAAAGATGAAACTTGTTATAAGAAGCACCAGGTCTACACAGCAGGGGTAACAAAGTATCCCAGTCATTGTGGGTCTTTAGTAAAGGTAGATAACAGTGCATCAGAGAAAAGCAGTGCTTATGGGAGCAGTCTCCCAATGAGCAGAAGACACTTTAAGATGATCCAAGAAGGGGCAAGGGAATCAATGATCCATATATACACTGTAAAACACAGTTCCATATTAGTCTTGACACAGGTAGAGGTTTAATCTAAGAGAGTATGTAGGATTGGAGATATGGTCTGACAGTTCATTGGATTGAGAAAGGTTGGCTTATTCCTTATCATTTATGAATATGACACGGGAGCTGGGGAGATGGTTCAGTGGGTAAAGTGCTTGTTGTACAAACAGGAGGACCCTAACTCAGGTTCCACAAACCAGAGCTTAACCAGAGTTAAGGGTGGGGGTAGTAGTGAGTACCTTCTGTAACTGTAACACCATCATTCTTACAATGACATGGAAAGTTAAAACAAGAGCAGCCCTGGGAGCTCACAAGCAAGGTACCCAAGAATATGGAAGGAAATTGCAAAAGATACCCTGTCTCGAATAAGGTAGAAGGTAAAGACAGATGCCCAAGATTGGTGTCTGTTCTGTACATGCATGCTGTGGCGTGCACGTGCGCGCGTGCGCACACACACACACACACACACACACACACACACACACACACACCACATTTGGGGCTTCACCAAAGTGAAGCACAGAAAGCAGATAATTTAGCTTCTCGTCAGATGTAGCTAGGGGTCTTGATACATGTAAAGTTACAATTAGGGTTCTGCACATGAAATGAATTTAGCATTGTGAGAATATGCTCACTGAGCACTATGTTGTACAGACTGATAGTCATCTAAATCCACCCTGCATTAAAAGCTAAGGAATCCCAACACAGTCCCCAGACAATACCTGCTGTTACTTAGGAGACTCTCCGGCATGTTCCCCTAGACTAGGTGAACACAGAGGACACCTATATGATCCATGACCCCTGACATTACTACATACACTACCTCATCAGCCAAGTGACCAATGAGAGGCAATAAAAATCGTTAGCAAAAGGCAGAGTCTTTTATGTGGAAGAAGCAATGGGACACAGTCACAGACCTAGAGGAACATTCCCGAACAGAGTGAGAAAGAACTCAGACTTGCTCTCCCTTCTGCAGTCTCTCCTCTGTGTTTGATCATAAGCGTACATTGTGCAAGGATGCCTCCGACCTCCAAGCCGAACAGTGTTTGGGACTCATTAGCGATTTATAAATGATATTTCTCCCTGGTGACATAGCTTTTGATATGATTTTTCTAATAATAACATCTACCAATATTCAAATAAGAACATCCCCGTGTATTGTGAACAACCCCAACCACGTTTCCTCATGAAAATTCAATTTGAGCATACCAACTGATATTGTATGCATATATTTATCTACCATCATTATAAATCTCCTAAGGGTCTCTATAAAATGATAGTTTTGCCTCTTTGCAGTAATTCTACCTAATGCTCCAAAGCAAGAAACTAATTACACACTGCCTTTCGCTAACTTTGATCTTTCAAATACCAGGCTATGCAGGATCTATAGGTAATCAGTAATTACAATTCACTAAATCAGTTGAAATTAGCCATAAACCTCTTTATTTAAATTGTATTAACCATTTCTGCAGTAACACTGTCTACACTTCTCTTTCCTACAGAACTTTGGCTGGATAAGGTTTCATACTAAAATCTGATTATGGTCACTAATGTTTATAAAAAAAAATGCCTCATTGCAACACCAGAAGCGCCAATGAAGATGGATCTGCGAAAAAAAGAAAATTTCTTAAAATGTGCTTAAAGAAAGGCCAAGGATAAACTAGGGGGTGTCGAAGGAAATGACTGAAATTTTTCAAGAGAGTGTTTTTAGTCTGCAAGGGGGAAAAAAAATGACCTCACTCGTGTTTTCCCATTGAGCTGGGATGGCATTTCCTGAAAGAAAAATCTAAGACAATCGCTCCTTTCAGTTCAGCACAAGATGGTCTCGAGGGGGGAAGAGGCTAGATTTAACTTGGGACTATACCAGTCCCTTCATGCCAGGTTAACCCTTCATGTTTACTCCCTAAGAGTTCCTTTTTGTCGCTTCCATTTGGTGGGTAATGGCTTAGTTTAATTTCACAGTCAAAATGTGGACGATCTTAAGTTTCCACCTTAGCAACCTATAGTAGGTCATAGGTTTCTGTTGCTAGCGGCTGTCTCTGGTGCCTCTGAGGACTTTTATCTTTTGATGGTCATATTCAAAATAATAGGCCAAATGAGGCTTAACAAGTGGATGTCTTTTCACTTCTCATAGGACATTTAACAAGATCTGAGGATGCTTTTTGTTGTGATAATTCAGATGGTTGCTTCTGAAATATAGTAGGTAAAATTCAGGCTATTGCCAATTACCTTAAGCTGCATGGGCCTTAAGCCTCTTAGAACGAAGATATAGGTGGCCCATCCCATCAGCAGTGCTTGCCGGAGACAACATTCAACAGTGAGTATGGATTAACGACTGTTTTGGAAAACATTATGAAGAAACCTGAACCATATCAATAGGAAAATTGGTCAGGTATTGCAGTATGTTTGTTCATGTGCATATGGAGTTTGATATCAGAATGTACTCCTCTGTTACTAATGTATGTGTACCTATTTCTCTATTTCCCTGTCTGTCTGTCTGTCTATCTATCTATCTATCTATCTATCTATCTATCTATCTATCTATCATGTGTGTATGTATGTATGTATCCATCTCTCTATCATCCATCCATCTATCTATCTATCTATCTATCTATCTATCTATCTATCTATCTATCTCTCTACCATATATCATGTATGTATGTATATATGTATCCATCTCTCTATCTCTCTATCTCTCTATTTCTATCTATCTATCTATCTATCTATCTATCTATCTATCTACCTACCTACCTATCTATTCACCCATCCATCCATCCATCTATACTCCCAGGCTCTCTATAGCCAAGGATGTCCTAGTTCTCGCTATGTATATTATGGCGACCCAAATTCAGAGAGATCTGACTGCCTCTCCCCTCTGAGTGCTGGGGTTGAAGGAATATGGCACCGTACCTGACTCCAACTTATTCTTAATATAGGAGATTGGAGACTGCTCATTTGGCTAGACCGGCTGGTCAGTGATCCCCGAGGATCTCTCTCTCTCCATCCCCACCAGTGATGGAGATACAGGCACTCACCATCACTCCTGCTTTTGTATGTGAGGACTGGGGGGTCTGGACTCAGGTCTTTATGCTTGCACAGTCAACATTTTCCCCTAAGGAACCATCTCCCCAGTCCTTAAGTTGGTACTCTCTTTGGTGCTTTTGGGTAAATGGCATACAAATTCAGCAATCATTTATTTCTTGTAACCTACTAAGAAGTTAATGAACCTACCTACAACCCAGTTTCCAGTTACTGTGCAATAATTACTTGAGTGTGAGGATGAAGAGTTTCGAGAAACTAGGTTGCAGAACCCTTCCTACTCATGTGTGTACACAGAGGTCCCTGGTAAGTAGGTGCTAGGGCATGGATTTGTTTTTTCCATTTAAATCCCTTAAGCAGAATTTACATTCTTTCAGTCAAAGCGCTTATCTCTTACTCTATGTCTTCCTGTTGGGACAACTGGACAAGCAGAGTTTGAATCTGCAGTGCAGTGACATAGGGGAAGAGTGCAGTTGACGCATTCAGATCTATTTTTCTTACTCACAGGTCAAGAACACTTTGCAATGATGTCAGACACGGTGAACAGGATATTCACCTTTATATAGAGAAAAGGACAGCATTTTATACTCATATTTACCGTATATCATCAAGCTAATTTGATCCCCCTGGCCCGATAGATTTGATTCCTGCTTTTTCTGTTGGTAATGTTCCTGTCATTGGAAGCTCAGCTTAACACTGACTCCTTGTACCCTAGGCCAGTCTTCTATGGAGCCAACACCCTTAGTTTGTATCTCTCTATATAACTCTCACACTACCTTGTATATTCGGTACATTTATAAAGGTATGGTTTATAGTATGTTATGAAGCCCATTAATTCATTACATACAGTTTTAGATAAAAAATTTTAAATAAATCCACTAAATTGTGCCATGAGAACCAGTTTACCAATAATTCCTCACTCCAAGGATACTCATGCCCTTTGTGGTTGCTCCCCAGTATCCCGCACCCCTAGGCCCACTTTACGGCAAAATCTTTGGGCTTCTGTTGATGTCATCCCATTCTGCCTTCCCTTCCTTGGGCCTGCTCTCCAGGAGTCTGTCAACTCACCGAAGGCCTGCACCTTTGTAAAGCTATCGCTTCTTTGCAACTCAGCATAACCGTGAGCACGTAGGTAGCAAATCATAGTTACTGCTCATCGAGGCGTCCGTGTACTTGACTGCTGTGTAATCAAGGGTGTTACAAATTGTCTTGAATGTAATCCCTGAAACAAACCGACAAACAAACAAGCCCACTGGCTGGACTTGACGTCCATCTCTTTTTTCCAGACCAAAAGCTTAGGGCCTCTGAGAGGCTGCATGACCATACTCAGAGCCCTATCAGGATCTGAATGCAAGGTTGTCTGAAGCCAAAGGCGACCGGGGAAGAAATAAAGAACAAAACTATTTCTGAATCTAGAATAAATGCTATTACTGTGACAATAACAAAGACTGTGGTTAGATTTTCATAGGGAGCCATGACCTAGCAATGACCTGGCTGCCTCGGTAGGTAATGGTGAGCAGTGGTCCTTCCAGACACCTCCCTGCCCCGGGACGGCACACTACATACAATCTCTGTGCTGCCCTGCACGTCTCTATCTGAGCAGGGTCAGTTACAGGCACTCACCATTTGTCCCACATCGTATTCCCTGTTCATCATTAGGACGTCGTCCATTCCTCCCTGGTATCGATGAGAGTAAACACCCCTGTGCTTTGCTGCTCTCGTTCCAGCTGCCTGTCACATCTATGAAGTCGTTGGGGGGAACAAAATTCAAATGGGAAAAAGTCCATAAATGAAGAACCCTTTTGTTGTCCCTTCCCCCTGGCGTAAACTCTCCCTTTCTCCCCAGAGCAGGGGTAAGTTAATTGTATTTGAATGAATAATTCTAATAAGGCAGTGACCTTTAATGCGAACTGGTGTTTTTAATTTTGATTCTCTGTCAGTCACTCCAGCATGAACCACCTCAGGATGTTAGCAGTGGAGCGACCACTGTGTACACACAGGAGAAAAACAAACACACATCCACTGGGTGCTGCTGGCAGGTAAACACGGAGGACAGATCTACAAAGAGATGTGGGGCAGAGTCCTCACAAAGGAGCTGAGAAAATGGCGGAAATGAATGAGAATGGCAGGTACGAAGCAATCCAAGCAGAAGGGTTTCTTCTTATGAAGAAGATAATAACTCTCTGTTCACTGTGTACCATGTGGACCAGACGGGATATCCAAAGAGAGAAGGATGGGGCATGAAAGCAAACAGAACAGAAAACCAGGTGACAGCAGAACACAGACAGTCACTGTGACCAGTGTGAATGTGCTGGATTATTCCACTTGTGGAATGATGTAGAAAGACTAGAGTATATTAAAAAATGTATAGAACTATGAAAATAGCTTAGAAAAATACAAAGATAATGTGGTGAGAGAGTGATGGCTTAGCTATTAAGAGCACTTGATGCTCTTTCAAAGGACCTGAGTTGGGTTCCCAGTACCCATATGGTAGCTGAGAACTGAGTGTGAATCCAGTTTAGGGAATCCAATGTCCTTTACTTACTCTCCCGGGCACCAGGAATGCATGAGATGGACATACATACATATAGGCAAAACAGTCACACATATAAAGTTAAAAAAAAAACTTAATGAAGAAAGCAACATAGAAATTTCAAAAGTGCATCTATATAGCAAATTTCACAATTATCAAAGGTATTTAGGAATTTGTGGATATTTGAAGCTGGAGTTATATTATGCATATTGCCTTGCCACTTGCTTGAGAAATAATTACATGGGGCTTTTAAAAATAGTTTTTGTAGGGTTGGGGATTTAGCTCAGTGGTAGAGTGCTTGCCTAGCAAGCGCAAGGCCCTGGGTTCGGTTTCCAGCTCCGAAAAAAAATAGTTTTTGTACCTTAAAATGTTTTAGGTCCAAGGGGTAGGGTGATAGCTTGGTTGGTAAAGTGCTGGCTGCACAGATATGAGTGAGAAACTGGGTTTGGTCTTTAGAACCTATGCAAAAAATTTAAAAATGCAAAACACGTTGCCCCTTGGTTGTACCCTCAATGCTGGGGAGACAGAAAGGTGGATCATGGGGCTCACACGTCAGCCATCCCAGCCTCCCTGATGAGTTTCAGACCAGTGAGAGACCTCATGTCTACAAACAAGGCCGAGGGCCCCATAGGAACAGCAGCAAAGGTTACCCACTGTCTTCCACACCCGTGTGCAAACATGAGCACCTAGATGGGTAATAGTGTGTGGTGTACGGTATACACACCTATGCATGCAAACACATGGCTACGAAAGCAGTTGTTTCTTTCAGAGAAACAAAAGAGTAATAAATAATATAGAATCTTCAAAAGCATTTCAGGACTCAGATGCCTGACCAGTCTGACAGACAGGTAGCCCCAGCACATGCTTCTGTGACCCAGTTAGAATGTGAGCTCTTTGCTGTTCACTCTTTCAGGAAGAGCTCCTTTGAGAAATAATTTTGAGGAATCTCTCCACTTTTAATTATTAGCAAGTTTAAGTTAAAGCTCAAATATTGTGCAGAACGAACAAAATGGCGGAATTTGGCTTGGGGCTGAGAGCTGTCAACCACCATCAAAAGTTAAAGAGCCCATTCCTTTACTTTTCACAACGAACCAGCCTGACAGGATAGCACAGCCTAGATGTTCTGCTCAGCATGGGCTAAAATTTCTATACATGTAGTGTTGTATTTATTTTAGTCTTTTGTTTTATTTTTGTTTTTTGTTTTTGAGACAAGATCTCTTGTAGTCCGAGCTCGCTTGCTTCTAACCAGTCAGATAGCCAAGGATAACCTTGGACTCCTTCTGCCCCCACCTTTCGAGGACTAGCTAGCATTCGCTAATGGGGTACATGTCATCACCCCAGGTTTTATGTAGTGCCGGGGCTTGGAACCAGTGCATCAGGCATGGCAGCAGAGCATTCTTCTAACTGAGCCATTTTTCCAGTCCTCATTTGAAATGTTCTTTTCTCCCTTCACAACTTTTTTTCTAAATTTTTTCTATTATTTGAGAATTTTATGTATGTGTAGTAATGTGCTTGATCAAACCCACCCCATCCCTCTCCTCCAATTCTATCTTCCTTTCTGTGACTTTTCACTCACAACCTATGCTCTCTCTTTAAAAACATACTGAATCTGCTCAACACTGCCTGTGTGGATATGGGTGTGGGAGAACCTACCAGAGTTGAATAGCCTTTCCAGGGCCACACCCTTATAAGAAAACAGAGTCCCTTCCCTAGCAGACATCAATTGCCCTAACTCCTTACTTAAGGGAGGGACTTCATGAACCCCTCCCTCATGTACTCTGGAATTTTGCCTGGCCTAACTGGATCCATGTCTTGATTATAGTCACAACCATTGTGAGCTCATGTGTGTGGCCGCTCTGTCATATCAGTACTGTCTTCAGATGTCCACTTCCTCAAGCATTTACAATATTTCTGCCCCACTTCCACAATAATCCCCAAGCCGTGGGGGGAAGGGATGCCTTTGCAATATCTTAGTCATATTTATGATGAGAAATATTGATGGTTTATTTGTTCAGAGGGACATTTTCCCTGGGTGCTGTTGACAGGGAAGTGGTCTCTATACTAGTGGACTATGTTTACATTAGTGGCGTCATAAAAACATTTCATTTGAACGCAGTGAGTTTTTCTAGGATACTGTGAGACCATGGGTAACCGCCAATTACTCCCCTTGCAAAGGGCGCTTACTGTTTATTTGTTCATCGTGCAACTGAGGTCTTATTGTGAAGACGGTGCACTACACACATTTATAAAACAGAGATGAGACAGAGTGCAGAGTGACTGTGGCAGAGTGGAGTGGGTCTGGGCCATGGGACTACAGGTCTGCTTTCTTTTTTTTTTTTTTTTCTTTTCTTTTTTCGAGCTGGGGACCAACCCAGGGCCTTGCGCTTGCTAGGCAAGCGCTCTACCACTGAGCTAAATCCCCAACCCCCAGGTCTGCTTTCTATCTCTGCCACCACAGAGGTTAAGGCCAAAGAGGAGAAGCCTTGGGGTCATGGCTTCAGGGAGAGGCTCTCGGCCTTCTGCATCTCTTTTCTTGGAATTCACTGCACATTCTGTGCTTTACGACATATTTCTGATCGATTTTAATGTAGCTTTTAATATACTGACCAGATTAATGATGCAACCATGCAAAGTGCATTTTGAGAACAGAATATTGCTACCTTCTGAAACTCACACAGAGGAGTTATGGTTAAGACTTGAGTGTCATCTGCCAGTCTTCAGTGTCGCCTATTCTCAGCATCTACCCTGGGAAAGCCCAGAAATGACCAGCTTTTGGGCGCTAAGTGTTTAATGTTACAAATAAATGCACTTTTTGGAGTGGTTTAGAGATGGTTTCATGACAAGCACAAATATCGGCACCTATCAACAAACTAAACTGTGCTTATTGTAATTTCCCTGAGATAGATGGTGGCACGTCCCTTTAATCTCAGCACTTGGGAGACTGAGGCAGGAGAATGATGAAGTTCAGGTCAGCCTGGGTTACTTTAGTAAGTGGTAGGCCAGTATGCTTTCTATAGTATGACTGCTATAACAACAACAACAACAACAACAACAACAACAACAACAACAACAACCAAACCCAACCTTTGTTTTACAAATTGGCTCTTTCATCAGGTATATCTTCCTGTACACTCTGCCTGCCTGCATGGTTTCGGCATTTATTCTGTCTTAGAATAAATGACTAAATCCATTGGAGACAAAATATTTTATGACTAACCTTCACCTTGACCCTTTGTTATGATCTGTTCATCTGAAGAAGAGAAAGCTTAACTCAGACCACTCCTCTGTCCATTTTAACCAGTGATACTCAACCTGTGGGTTGTGATCCCTTTAGGGGGTCAAATGACCCTTTCTCAAGGTCACCTAAGACCACAGGAAAACACAGATATTTATATCATGATTTATAATAGTAGCTAACTAAAATTATGAAATAGCAATGAAAATAATTTTAAGGCTGGGGTCACCGCAACATGAGGAACTGCATTAAAGGGTCACAGCATTAGGAAGGTTGAGAACCACTGGCTTAAACACCTCTGAAACACATCCTACTGGAGAGAAATTAAATCAATGAGCATTTCCCTGCATGTGGATAGAAGTCTGGTGGTTTTGGTAGTCAACAGAGGTGCCTAGTTTGGATTTCCAAAATGTGTCACCATGTTGTCTGTGGAGCATAGATCTGATGAATTTTTTAAAATATAAGGATGGAAAATGTTAATTACATAAGTGATACTATCCAAACATGACACAGCTCTATGTTTAAGGTTCATGAAGACAAAATGAGGCAAAAAGCCATGTGGTACCTGCAGAACACTGTCAATATTATCCCTGTTGGCAGCCATGATTGGAATACGTTAATGTTGCATTTAATTCCAACTGTATTTCTCAGTGTGAATCTAAGATCATCCACTATATATGGCTTGGCTAAAACAATATTTTGTTAGACTCTAATAGGATGTTAATACCCTTATGAGCCAAGCTGGCTCCATTTAGTGTTCCTCTTAATTAGCTACCATTAACCATCATTAGGGTTTTCTACGGTACAAAGCACATTACTTCATAACCTCCACCCCGATCACATGGAGCTAGAACACCATCCATGTTCTCAATCAATTGATTCTTCTGGGCTTCCTGAACACCTAGGTTTTATTTCGAAAGTTCAGGTCAATGTTAAGTGTTATGTTATAGCTGCAAAAAGTTTTAAGAATCAATGTTAATTAACACTGTTAATTAAATGTTGACCATGTGAATGAGAACATCTTTCACTCATTTGCCTAATAAATTATAGCCATGTAATCTTTCATATATTATTTGGAATAAGAAAATGTTGTTTCCACTAGTGAGAAGAACATGGGGGGGATAAATCCGCACGTGGAAAAGTACCTCATTTCTTTTTTTACCCCAAAAGGATTTACCTCTGAAGTTTTTGCTGAGTGATGTAGGGAGAACAGAAAAGGCAAAATTGTATATTTTGAGTAAGTTGGAAGATACTTCGGTTGACAAAGCAAATCCCAGCTGGCCAAAAGATGCAAACCATATATATGCTTGGCTTCAGTGTTTTGAGTTAATGAAAATAAGGAATCATATTTTAATAGTTTCGAGTTTTAAAAGGCAGCTAGGGAACCATCAACCAATGAAGTCCTTGGAATGGTTGATCATTCCTTAGGTGTGGTCTGCTTCATACCTGTTCTCTTAGTAATAAGCATTGTCATCAAGAGAATCAGGTCAGAAAACTAGGTTGTCTGTGACTTTTGCCAATTGACTTGTTTTGAATCCTAAGGTATCCAAAGCAGCCTTTGAACAATGATACTATGATAACAGGTATTGTTCAATGACAAATGTGTCTGCCTTGTGTCAGATCTTATGGACATATATGGAAGGGCATGGTGTGGATGCAATTCACCCTCATTCCAGTGGCTGTCAGGTTATATAGTAGGCCTACAAAAGCATCTCTCCAGGCAGAGGCTTTTGGAACTTGGGGTCACTTAACACTGTACTTTTAGGATATGCAAGATGCAAAGTTGAGTCCCAGAGATGCTGAAGGGTGCAGTCAAACTACAGCCACAGAAGCCACAAAATCTCTCTGTATTCTGTCACCATTTATTCCTGTATGACTCCTAAAAGGAAGTGCTCTGCTATGAATCTCTCCCATCTCCAACCCCTGTCTCTCTCTATGTGTGCACAATTGTGTGATCTCTGTGCATGCATTAAAGTTTATGTATGGGTGTGCCAGTGTGTTAGTTGTGCATGCATATCCTAGAGTGCATGCATAGAGGTCAGGGTCTCCCTTGCTGGTTGCCACTTCATATGCAGGGTTGCTTGCCTGCAGGCTTCCGTGGAGTCTCCTGTTTTCACCTCCCATCTTGTTGTAGGGGGTACTGGGATTACAGCTGTGAACTACTACACAGGCTTCTGGGAGGTTCTGAGGAGTTGAACTCTATTCTCATCCTGTGTGTCAAGCACTTTACCCATTGAATCATCTCCCTAGACAGAGGCTTGCTTTTAAGTGCTTGTTTGAATGGCAGGACAAGTCCATGGTACAGCTTGTGAACTGTACTTGAGAGGCTTTCTATGATTGAGATACCAATCCCATAGTCAGAAGGAGTGTATGAGAAATTACTCCCAGTATAAAACTTTTAAAACTACTTTCATACCCAGAACACAGATTTTGTTCTTCAAACCACTTGTACCTTTCTGTCGTTGTGCCAAAAACAAACACAAACGTGACATAAATCAACTTGAAGGAGGAAATATTATTTGGGCCCAGTATTTTCCAACCCTGATCACTGAGTCCTATCACTTTGGGCCTGTGGTGAGGTAAGGCTTCTTGACAGGTAACATGTGGCAGAGAAAACTACTCATGGCAGTCATGGAAAAAAAAGACAAAGAAGAGTAGCCCAGTCAGGAGTAACCCAATGACCTACCCTCCTCTAACTAGGGTCAACCACTGTGGAAAACCCAAGCCTTTATAACAAAGCCTCTGAGAGCCATTTCATATGCATACCATCTCGAAAAAAATAGTTCCAGCCTTTCAACTTTGATACCTTCCTTAATTGCCCGTATCCTCTTGAAACATTTGGGCACCCCCTAATCTTATTAGAAAATAAGGCATTTAAGAGAACTTTCCAGTGTGAGGACGTATTTCAATGTTTTCCATCTAAGAGATGCTAACGCAATTTGATTTGCCAGACTACTGTTGAAATCAAGAACATATCACCACTGTTGGTGATTAGGAATGCCTACTTTCTCTGAGCCTGTTCCTAGCCTTCTTAGGTTGACATATCATTTTGAGAACATAATAATTAGAACATTTTTTTGTGGTTGAAAAGCCAGACTTGCACCTTAACTTCTCGGGGCGATTTTTGTTTCCACAGCCAATTATGTAGATGGGCAATAGGCTTCTCAGGCCAGTTAACTTGAGTGCCAAGTTGACCAGTTCAGATCTAGGGCTTGTCCACAGGGTATCACTGGAGGAGTTGGCAAGGGCTGGCATGTGTAGCAGCAGCTGGCAGGGACGAAGGCCCTGGGAGATAGGGATTAGCACTATGATTATTAATTGAAAACACATACCCCTGACAGAAGAGAACATGGAGTCTTCTGTTGAGCCAGAGACCAATGGAATGATCAGGCAGCAATTTCTTTGTTCTGGAAATTAGTTGACACTATTTAACAGACTCAGAAACGTACATATGTGTGTACGTGCGTTCGTGTGTGCGTGCATGAGTGAATGCGTGTTAGCCACTGGTCCACCTAATAATGGCTCCAATTACTTTGGGTTACCTACAACTCATGATTCAGCTCGGCTGACTGGCAAGTGAGACCCAGGAATCCATCTGTTTCCAGCTTCCCAGCCCTGGGATTAGAAGCATGTGCAGGTTACGGGGAC